>NC_133335.1:228558959-228631459 GCF_042186555.1 Aquarana catesbeiana | reverse complement strand
AAAAATTAAATGGAAACTTTTTCAGTTTGCTATCATGCAAAAAAGTAGTATGCTAGCGGTGTTTTTACTTAAAAAAAAAAAAAGATCTGGATAATTAGTGAAGCAAAAAAAAAAATGTAAATGGAAACTTTTTCAGTTTGCTATCATGCACAAAAGTAGTATGCTAGCGGTGTTTGTACTTTAAAAAAAAAAAAAGAAAAAAAAAATGATCTGGTTAATTAGTGATGCAAAAAAAAAATTAAATTGAAACTTTTTCAGTTTACTATCATGCAAAAAAGTAGTATGCTAGCGGTGTTTTTACTTAATTTTTTTTTTTTTTGTAAGTAAAAACACTGCTAGCATACTACTTTTTTGCATGATAGTAAACTGAAAAAGTTTCCAGTTACATTTTTTTTTGCATCAATAATTATCCAGGTCATTTTTAATTTTTTTTTTTTTTTAAAGTAAATACACCACTAGCATACTACTTTTTTTGCATGATAGCAAACTGAAAAAGTTTCCATTGAAATTTTTTTTTGTTTCACTAATTATCCAGATAATTTTTTCTTTTTAATCTGGATAATTAGTGATGCAAAAAAACATTTTAATGGAAACTTTTTCAGTTTGCTATCATGCAAAAAAGTAGTATGCTAGCGGTGTTTTTACTTTAAAAAAAAAAAGAGAAAAAATTATCTGGATAATTAGTGATGCAAAAAAAAAAAAAAATTTAAATGGAAACTTTTTCAGTTTGCTATCATGCAAAAAAAAAAAAAAAATATCAAGGCCACAGCATTGGAGGACATGAAGCGGATATTGGGTTTGGGGCAGGCTTTTCAAAAGTCTTGGTCATCCATGTTTATGAAAGATCAAACACACAGATAAAGTGTCTGGAAATTAGTCATAATAAGGGAAATTACACCCAGGGATTTCATTGTCGGAGGTCCAGAAAAAAAAAAATTCCAAAATATTTGAAGGCCAAAACAATCCGAATATTTCTGCTGGAAAAAAATAAATAAATGAAGGTATGGGGGGGACATGACAGCAATTGCATGAACTAAAGATAATATGCATTTTCAAGGGTCGGCGTGGGAAAGTCTTAAGATCATTTGAAACATTTTAAGTCGAAAAGTTAAAAAAAAAAAATTTGTTAAATATTTAAAAAAAAATATTAAAAAAAAAATGTTTCTTGAGTAACTGAGGATAATGGTTCAATAAGTTTGCTTGTATAAGCCTCTCCCTTCAAATATATATTGATTTTGGTGTATATATTTTACTAGGTTATTTTTATTTGCTTGTTCCATTGTGCAGCTGCATGACTCACCTCTTCTTTTTAACACTACATCACCACTGATGGCGCTATATAAATCAATTTTGATCACGAGCAAATAGACTTGAGAGACGTAACCCATAGCAACCAATCAGGTCAGCCTTTTTCTCTTAACAGATAAAGATTTTCAATTGGCTGCTACAGGTTACATTGTTGCCTGCCACTTTGCACGGTGTTATTAGATAATAACTCAATAGGTCCAATAACGCGCCTCGCCGGCAAGCCCCGGCTGCTCTCCGCTCATCTGTACAGGACAAGCATAATCCACAAATATTAAATTAAAATTTTCCTCAGATCTGGATGAAAAGCTTTTTTTTTTTATTATTATTTTTTTTTTTTTACAAATACAAAAATAAAAAAAAAATAAAAACAGAACTAGCTGCGACCAGTAGACCAGGTGCAAGCACAGCAGCGAGGGAACTGCAAGCCTCAGCGTGCCGCAAGCAGAACCGCCGAACGGCCCCGCCCACTCTTCACCTCTGATTTAAACAGTTGTACGTCTAATTTAAATGATTCCAGGAAGCAAGCAGTTCCTGAGTGCTCCTCTCAGTGTGTTCTGGACAAATAAAAGCAGAAGGCTGGGCCTGCGCTTGTTAACTGCAACAATAATATCTGCACAGGTGTTTTTTTATGTAAACTTTGAAGTTGAAATAAAATAAATTGTTTCAACACACAAAAAAAAAAAATGTTTGTTTTAAAGAGAATTAAAGGTTGTCCTCGCTATCTGAGATAAGCTGGCAATGTTGTAATTTTGGAATTAATGTGCAAAAAAAAAAAACAACTTTGAGTCTGCCTCTTTAATTGTATATACGAGGCTTCTTCAAAAAGTTTCCGCACTTTTTTTGAACTGTATTAAATATAAAAAAAGCGCGGAAGACCCCTCATATAAATGTATGCATGTATATTATCTTATATAAAACTGCAATTACTTTGATTTATGCATTATTTTTTTTGGTAAATATTCATTATTTATTAAATATATTACATTTTTTATAAATAAATTTAATGAGAAAATAAATTAAAAAAAAAATAAAAAATGGAACCATCTCACATTGATCTAGGTTAACATGCTTCCACTCCTATTGTACTGTTGCTATGGCAGTTGTAGCATGACAGCAGTTAAGTTTTTTCTTTTTGTAAAAGAAAATGAAAGGGAAAAATGAAAAAAAAAAAAAAAAAACTTTAAAATGAGTCTGCCTATGTTTTTTTATGTAAAATGTATGTATGCATGCATGCCAGTTGTCTGGATATGGTACTGCAGCGACCTAGATTTTTTGAATTTTTGGTAATTATTCATTATTTGTTAAATATTTTAAATGTGTTATAAATAAATTTGATGAAAAAAAAAAAAAAAATCTAACCGTCTCACATTGATCTAGGTCAACATGCTTCCACTCCTATAGTATTTTTGTACCATTTCTATGGCAGTTATAACATGGCAACTGTTACGTTTTCCTTTTGAAAAAGGAAATTAAAGAGAATAATGAAAAAAAAAAAAGCTTTAAATTGAGTCTGCCCATTTTTTTTTTTTTGGAATAAAGAGAATAATGAAAAAAAAAGCTTTAAATTAAATCTGCGCATTTTTTTTTTTTTGGAATAAAGAGAATAATGAAAAAAAAAAAGGCTTTAAATTGAGTCTACCTATTTTTTTTTTTTTATTATTCTTTTATTTAAGTCTGCCTATTTAGATGTATATAAAAATGTATGTATATATGCATGTATATTATGATACCAGTTGTCTGGATGTTTTATTGCAATTACCTTAATTTATGGGGGTTTTTTTGGTAATTATTTATTAAATATTTTAAATGTGTTATAAATAAATTTGATGAGAAAAAAAAAAAAACGAACCATCTCACATTGATCTAGGTCAACATGCTTCCACTCCTATAGTATTTTTGTATTTCTATGGCAGTTGTAACATGACAGCTGCTAAGTTTTCCTTTTGTAAAAAGGTAATTAAAGGGAAAAATTAAACAAAAAAAAAAAAAAACTTTATCCATCGTATCATCTGCCTACCATATCTATATCACATCTTCTGTCCGTCCATCTGTCCATTGGTCAGTCCATCTAGTCATCCATCTTATACTAGTACACGTAGGTTTATTTAGGGAATCGATCGCCTGGGATGTACGGAATTTTTTTTATAGGATATCCTGACATTTTTTTTTACATCTACCCTTAGAAATAACCATAATTATTTTTAAAAACCTTGTTTCTGCCTTCCACATGCATTGCTGTTGCCATCACATTGTTCTTCAGAGAATATCTGTAGGACAAAAAAAAGTTTGGTGATCCTGGGCAGGACCCATTACTTTCACAGAGAACAGTCAATTATTCACTCGGTTATCCTCCTGGACTTTGGAACTTTTTTTGAAAAGCGATACCACACTTGTGTCTAATTTAACTGACAATGCAGAGATTGGGAAGATGGAAGGTCCAATGTGTGCTGCTGACACATCGCATCTACTTTGAAGCAAATCCAACTTTGTCCAACGGCCAAGGCTTTGTTGAGCTCTGTTATAAGATGTGTTATAATGCCTGTGTATGCATCTTTTTTTTTTTTCTTATATATTATAATTTATTTCATGTCTTGTCAGTAACCGGTGATATTGGATACACAAGTATCTAAAGAGTGCTAGAATTTCTGCAAATGTGTTTGCAAATGCACCAACAGTTCATAAATAACCTCAGGTGTCATAAAAAAAGAAAATGCTATTTATTTATTTATTTATTTTTATAAATTAATTAAAAAATAAAAAATAAACTGTTTTGAACTGTCTTCATTTTTTTTATTATTATTGTTATTATTATTAAAAATGTAAATAATTGCTTCCTTTTAAATATCTGTTTCTGACATCAAAACCAGTATGTTTTTTTTTTTTTTTTTGAACTAGATGAACTTGTGTCTTTTTTCAACCTAACTAACTATATATGCAAAATAACCACCGTTGCTTAAAATAACACTACCTACTGACACTGATGAATACATGCAAATCAACAAAAAGTGTTTTTTTTTTTAAATATATATATTTTTTTTTCATACATTTATTACAGATGGCATGTGCACACAAACACAGATGTCAGATCACATTTTTTTTTTTTTTTTTTTTAAATACCACACGCCAATTTTAATTTTTTTTTTTTTACTCACAAATTAATTTTATTGTATCTGAGTTAACAAGAATTCAGTTTTTAGAAACGCAAAAAAAAAAAAAAAAAATAGGAATCAACAGGTATATCTTAGCATAGACTTCATTAACATTATTTTAGATTAAAATGTTCCAAAAAGGTGCAAAAAAAAAATAAAGGTGTATGTGTGGCTTTACTGTGAGCCTATCTCCATTGCGAACAGGCTGTCTTTTTTTTTTTTTTTGCATGCATCAAAGGGCTCTATGCATTAAACTGGGTGGGAATGATATGTTAAAAAAATAACTTTAAATATCCATGACATCTATAAATAAGCCCAGAATCTAAAGGAGCGCAGGGCTGGGAATAAGGGAATCCATAAATCTGGGGCAGATCTAACTTCAGCCAAATCACAAGTTTCTGGGATAGAAAAAAAAAAAAAAGTATATTTTTATATACTAGTGTAATCTTTCCTAAGGCTTTTTTTTTTATTTTTTTTATTTTTTTTTTTTTTTTTATATTTTTTCTGACACTCCGCCAATTCACTTCTGTTGAGAATATAAAGAAGTTTTAAGAAACAGAATACCTAACAGGAGGATACATAGATTTCTAGGCAGTCCAGGCAGCATGAAAGTTGCAACGCAGACAATTATTTTTATTAATAATAGTAATCAATCTTTACAATAGTCTAGTAGCTGTCTTTGGTGAACAAAGGCTTTGACTACGTGTAGTCGAATACAGCACTAGTCATGTCTTTTTTATTTATATATCTCTATTTATTTTGGTACATTAGAAAGGTGCAGTCATTTGGCAATAACACTTTTTTACATTTTATAAAAATGTATTTTTTATTAACATACTTGAAAAAAAAATACACATGTATTTAAATTTTTTTTAATAAAAAAAAAACAATATATGAATTATATTTAAATTACATTAATTATTATAAAAATTATACATTGCTTTATATTCAAACAAAAGTGTATTGATTTTTCTTTATATATTTGCTGTAAAAACAATATTTTTTTTTTTTTTTACAGTACAGCAAACCTAATTAATTAAAAAAAAAAACAATCCATATACCAGTTAAACAAAGAAAATGGACCTTGTTAAATTAAGTTAACGAATAATAAATGCATTTTAAAAATGTTATTTAAAAAAAAATCATAGTAATATTTGTAATAAGCGTAGTTTTTTTAAATTGTATTATTGTTATTTTATTATATATGTATTTATATTTTATTTACTTCATAGTGGAATCTTGCTAAGTTCAGTGCTATAGAAAGAGAATAATACATGAATAAAAAAAAAAGATAATTTAAAAAAAAATCATAGTAATATCTGTAATAAGCGTGGGTTTTTTACATTGTATTATTGTTATTTTATTATTCATATTTTATTTACTTCATAGTGGAATCTAGTTAAGTTCATTGTTATAGAAAGAGAATAATACATGCATTTAAAAAAAAAAATATTTTAAAAAATCATAGTAATATCTGTAATAAGCGTGGGTTTTTTACATTTTATTATTATTTTATTATTTATATTTTATTTACTTCGTAGTGGACTCTTGTTACGTATAGTGCTATAGAAAGAGAATAATGCATGCATTTAAAAAAAAATATATTTAAAAAAAGCATAGTATTCTCTGTAATAAGCGTGGGTTTTTAAGGCTACAGAAAGAAATAAACTATGGAAAAGTATTTTTTTTAATGCCAACATAAAATTTGCACCGGAAGATAAATTGCATGCACATCTACATTTGATTGCAAACCTAGGACTTTTCTGTGGACCAGGGAAAGAAGGAGTCCAGAAAGTTAATTGTCCTTCTGTTTATTAAACATTTCTGTCTGCATCTGGGAATAAATAATTAAATAAAATATTCTCCGGTTTCACTGAATTATTTAAATGTATCTACTAGCATCAAAATAAAGTTACAGAATACTTTGATGAAAATGCTATTTTTTTTTTTTTATTTAAAAGCCAAAGCTACAGTTGCATTAATGGCATACAATATAATATCTCCAGTAGATGCACATGGCTATACCAAGCAGTCTAAATGTTTTTGGTTACATGGCAACAAAACAGATTTAAATGTAAATTTTCTTTTTAGAATTACAAATCCCGCAATTACAAAATAGTGTTTGTTTTGTATTACCAACTGATAATCAATAACATTGTGATGAGGGGACTAAAAAAAAAAAAAAAGACTGTGAAAGTTAGAGATCTGAAATCCTTTATTGTAAAATGTATTTAAAATTTATATAAAATTTATTGTAAAATTTTGATTTGGTAAACTGTTTAAGCTTTTTATATTTTTTATTTTAATATTTTTTTATTTATTTTTTTGGGGAATCCTGTTTCTTTCCTTTTTCAAACACATATTATATATCACCTATTTTTGGCATTTTTTTTTCTTACATTAATTTACTATCAAACAAGAAAAAAAATTTGAAAATTGTAATAGTGCTGTAAAATGTTTAAAAATAATAATCTTTTTATTTTTTTAAAGCTGTTGTGTAGTTAATCAGCCACTATTTCGTTCCAGAATGTAAGAGGTTAATTTTTCTAATGCTCGGAAGCTCTTTGGAAAAAAAAATCCCCTCCCTTTTTCATTATTGGATTTTTTGCATATTTTTGCCAGCATTTTTTTTCTTTAGGCCTTGGTGCACTAAAAAAAAAAAAAAAAAAGACAAATAACACCTAAAGGTTTGTGTTGTCTTTGTTTCTTCAATACACAAAGTGATCAAATATGCAACATGTCAGTGCTAAAAAGGTAATGCCCCTCTAGTTCAATCAATTTAATTAAAGGGATAACTGGGGACAGCTGTGAGAATATTTTATTAAACAATCAGTGGTGATTTGGGTTTGACCCCGCCTTACATAACTTTTCGAATCCTTGGATCACAGTGGAGTTTTCCATATAAATTATACGGCTCGGTTATGTATGGGAAAGTAAGAGAATTCTGACAGCCAGTTAAACAAAATCAGATTCTGCCAAAAAAAAAAAAAATTAAAAAAAAAAATTTGAATGGAAAATATTTTGGACTCCAGTTGCCCCCATGGGTTGCCGTAAAGCCAAAATTCCAAAATTGCAGTGAGAATGCCACTTTTTTGAAGGCCTTCTATTAATTCTGCAGGCTTGCCAGCTTGCTGTCCCTGACGACCGGCTGTTGTTTATAGTTCAATATAAGCTTTAGGTACAAAAATAATTTTTAAAGAGTCAGGCCTACTTTTTTTTTTTTTTTTAGTTCCCACAGTTTTCCCTCAATGCACTTATACAAAATAAAAACAGTAAAACCAAAATAAGTAGACGTCATTGTTTGCAATTTTATATATATATATATATATATATATATATATATATATATATATATATATATATATATATATATATATATAAAAAATAGTAGCTAATTAGGGGTTTTTCCCCCCCCAAACATATTTCTGTTAAATGCATTAAACACAAAAATCCTGGCGTAATAATAAGCGTTAAGAACGCCTTGATATATTAGGCAGAAGGGCATGAAACATTTGCTAACACATGCTTATTTATTGTTTAAAAAAATACATAAAAAAAGAAAATGCACAACATATAAAAAGCAAACACAAAAAAAAAATGAAATAATGAAAGCGAGAAACATTAAAATGCTTTGGGGGGGGGGGGGGGTGGAAAGGAATTTTTAAGAAAAAATGTAAAATTTAAATGATACCAAACATAAAAAATTAATTAGGCAAAATAGGCCTAAAAAGCCTGGCGTGTGTGTGTGTGTGTCTGGGGGGGGGGATCTGAAAAACTGAAAAAAATAACATAAAATAAAATATGAAAGCAAGAAACACTAAAATGCTTTGGGGAAAAAAAGTATTGTTAAAAAAAAAATTGTAAAAATTACATGATACCGAACATAAAAAATAAATTCTGTAAAATAGATATATATAATCATGTGGGGGAAAAAAATCTAAAAAAACAGAATAAATTAAAAGATGAAAGCCGGGAAAACACTAAAAAGCTTTGGAAAAAAAAAAAGGAATTGGTAAAAATGAAATGATACCAAACATAAAAATCTGCAAATTAGATCTATATAATCAAGTGGGGGGGAAAAATCTGAAAAACACAAAAAATAAAATCTGAAAGCGAGAAACACTAAAATGCTTTGGAAAACATAAAAAGAATTGTTAGAAAAATTTGTAAAAATGAAATGATACCAAACATAAAAAAATTAATTCTGCAAAATAGATCTATATAATCATGTGGGGGAGAAATACCTAAAAAACTGAATAAAATAAAATCTGAAAGCAAGAAACACTAAAATGCTTTGGAAAAAATAAAAAGAATTGTTAAAAAAAATTGTAAAAATGAAATGACACCAAACATAAAAAAATTTATTCTGCAAAATAGATCTATATAGTTATGTGGGGGAAAAAAACCTAAAAAACTGAATAAAATAAAATCTGAAAGCGAGAAACACTAAAATGCTTTGAAAAAAAAAATGTGTAAAAATGAAATTATACCAAACATAAAAAAAAGAAAATCTGCAAAATAGATCTATATAATCTTGTGGGGGGAAAATATCTGAAAAACAGAAAAAAAAATAAAATAAAATATGAAAGCGAGAAACACTAAAATGCTTTGGAAAAGAAAAAGGAATTTTTTAAATGTAAAATTTAAATTATACCAAGCAAAAAATAAATAAATCCTGCAAAATAGACCTACAGTATATAATCCGGTGGGGGAAAAAAATCTGAAAAAAATAAAATAAAATGAAATAAGCGAGAAACACTAAAATGCTTTGAAAATAAATAAAAGGAATTGTTAAAAAAAATGTGTAAAAATTGAATTATGCCACATAAATAAAAGTATTCTGCAAAACAGATCTATATAATCATGTGGAGGAAAAAATCTGAAAAACAAAACAAAAAAAAAAGATAAAATTGAAATTAGGGAGCAAAAATAATGCCAAGAAATTTAAAAGGGGGTGGTTAGACTTCTTTGAAGAGCTGCCAAATAATTTACATAGTAGACAATAGAAGTGATTTATTGACACAGGGAATTGAAATCCAGCACATGGCGGGTTAATTCAACGCCTTCTCTCCTGTGTCATTCCTGCCAACATTATCAGGGTGCTGCACCTACCTGCATGGGCGACCTGCGCTTTTGTAGGTCGTTTTTAAAAGACGGGTGGAGCAAAGTGGATCGGCGCAATTCATAATCCATTGATGAGCCCCCCCCCCCCAAATATGCAACCCCAGGAATCCATCTCAATGAGGTCTCTTTTCAATGGATAATGCAGAAAGTTGATGGTGGTGGTGGTGCTGGTGGTGGTGGTGGGGGGGGGGAAGGGGGGGTGGGGGGTGGGCGAGATAATCCTCCACCCCATCCCCCCACCTCCTCCCTTTTTTCCCCTCCACCAGGCTGAGGAAGGTCTTATTGTTCTTGCAAATTGGTCTTTGCTGTGTCCCCTCCCCTAAATCCCATGGAAACCCACCAGATTCGGTGCAGCCCTGGGCTCCTTCCTTATGTGGCCAAAAAAAAAAAAACCTCATGCTCTCCCCACCCCCCACCCCCCCCCACCACCCCCCCAGCGCACGTCGATGGAAAAAGCGATGGGCAACCGCTTGGAGAAAAAACCCAGTTGGCCTCCTGGCGCTCTGGTGGTGTTGGGTTCGAAGATCTTCGTGCGATGCGGACGATGCATCCTGGTGTAGAACGGTCCTGCGGGGGGCCTTCCCGTCGTTGGCCCTCCCGTAGCGCCCCCTCGGATGTGGGCTCCGATTCTTGACCCCCTAATCTTTTTTTTTTTTTTTTTTTCTTTTTTTTTTTTTTGTTGGAAGACCTCTTTGGTGGAGGAGCCACACTTGCCTTGGCTGCTGCTGTTGGTTACAGAGCTGCCTGTACTGTGCAGCTGGCTAGAGTCTACTCTGGGAGGAGGGAAGCACTGGAGAGGGAGTGTGAGCACCGGGGAGGGAGGGAAAGGGCACTGGAGCAACAGCTCTTGTCAGCCTGCCAGCTTCTGTAATAGAGCTTTAGGGCACGCCTCCTATTAAGGTGGAACAGCCCCATTAGTCCTTGAAGAGCACAAAAAAAAAAAAAAAAATTTGCAAGCCAAAAAAAAAAAAAAAAAAAAAAAGGGCTGCCTTAACAATAAGACATATCCAGATTACAAGACTCCCTGTCTTATTATGTGCCGAGTTCACATCAGATTGCCGTTGCCCGTGTTTGGCGTTTCATCGTTTCTCATCTTGCATTGTGTACGGGTTGCTGTAAACAACAGCTACGAGGCGGCGCAAACGGCGTGCCGCTCTATATTATCCAATTACATTTTCAAAGAGGCCATATGGATTGTACGCTCTGGCGGCGTTGAAGTGCTTAGCTGTGTGCTGATGCTGTTTTGCACATTGCTGACAAGGTAGCAGTAAAAAAAAAAAACAAAAAAAAAAACGTGCATAGCCAATGATAGAGCTTACGGAATATTAAAAAAAAAAAAAAAAAAAAAAAAAAAGAAGGCGTCTGCAGGAGCTGCCAGTTTTTTTTTTTTCGAAGAGCATCAGAGGAGTTAAAGAGACATTCCAGGCCAATAAAATAATAGTTAAAAAATATTTTAAAAATTGGAGCTGTTTTATCTGACGTTGCCTACCGTATAATTCCCCTTTTTTATTTTTATTGTTTATTAATTTTTTTATTATTCACGCTCCATCATGCCAAACCCTTTTCCTCCTTCTCTCTTAAAATCACTTTTTAATTCCTTTTTAACCTTTTTTCAAAGATATTTTTCCCCCTACTTCCTGGGTTCTTGCCTAGGCAAGAATCATATTTCGTTTTCCCACCCAGGAGACCATGGATACCCTACTTTGTGCATACCATGGTGTCTCATTGGGGGGGGGGGGGGAGATGCCGCTGTCCCTTCCCAGCACTGACCCGTGGTGTATTTTTGTTGCCAATAAACAATAATTATAAAAAATTGGAGTTGTGTCATTAGATGTTGCCCGTCTATAAATTCTTTTTTTTTTTAATTATGTGGCCGGGTACTGTTGGTGTCCCACCATTATATATTTATTTATTATTATTATAATTATTTATTGTTTTATTTCATTATAATGATGGAGCTTATGGTATAAAAAAAAAAAAAAAAAAAACAAAGGCGTCAGCGGGAGCTGCCAGTTATTTGAGGAACATCAAAGGAGTAAAAGACACATTCCAAGCCAATAAAATAATAATTTAAAAATATTTTTAAAATTGGAGCTGTTTTATCTGATGTTGCATAATTTCCTTTTTTATTTTTATTTTTTTTTTTATTATTCACTCTCCATCATGCCAAACCCCTTTCCTCCTTTTCTCATAAAATCACTTTTTAATTTTTTTTTAACCTTTTTTCAGAGAAATTTCTCCCCCTACTTCCTGGGTTCTTGCCTAGGCAAGAATCATATTTCGTTTTCCCACCCCAGGAGACCATGGATACCCTACTTTGTGCATACCATGTCATTAGATGTTGCCTGTCTATAAATTCTTTTTTTTTTTATTATGTGGCCAGGTACTGTTGGTGTCCCACCATTATTTATTTATTATTATTATAATTATTTATTGTTTTATTTAATCATAATGATGGAGCTTACGGAATATTTAAAAAAAAAAAAAAAAAAGGCGTCAGCGGGAGCTGCTAGTCATTTGAGGAACATCAAAGGAGTTAAAGACACATTCCAGGCCAATAAAATAATAATTTAAAAATATTTAAAAAATTGGAGATGTTTTATCTGATGTTGCATAATTTCCTTTTTTATTTTTATTGTTTATTTTTTTTTATTATTCACTCTCCATCATGCAAAAAACTCTTTTCCTCTTTTTCTCTTAAAATCACTTTTTAATTTTTTTTAAACCTTTTTTCAAAGAAATTTCTCCCCCCTACTTCCTGGGTTCTTGCCTCATATTTAGTTTCCCACCCCAGAAGACCATCATGGATACCCTACTTTGTGCATACCATGGTGTCTCATTGGGGGGGGAGATGCCGCTGTCCCTTCCCAGCACTGACCTGTGGTGTATTTTTGTTGCCAATAAACAATAATTACAAAAAATTGGAGTTGTGTCATTAGATGTGGCCTGTCTATAAATTCTTTTTTTTTTTTAATTATGTGGCCAGGTACTGTTGGTGTCCCACCATTATTTATTTATTTATTTATTATTATTATTATAATTATTTATTGTTTTATTTAATTATAATGATGAAGCTTATGGAATATAAAAAAACAAAAAAGAAGGCATCGGCGGGAGCTGCCAGTTATTCAAGAAACATCAGAGGAGTTAAAAAGACATTCCAGGCCAATAAAATATAAAGAGACATTCCAGGCCAATAAAATAATAATTAAAAAATATTTTACAAATCTGAGCTCTTTTATCTGATGTTGCCTGCCTTATTCCCTTTTTTATCTTTATTGTTTATTTTTTTTTTATTATTCACTCTCCATCATCCAACCCCTTTTCCTCCTTCTCTCTTAAAATCACTTTTTAATTTTTTTTAACCTTTTTCAAAGAAATGTCTCCTCCTACTTCCTGGGTTCTTGCCTAGGCAAGAATCATATTTTGTTTCCCACCCCAGGAGACCATGGATACCGGACTTTGCACATACCATGGTGTCTCATTGGGGGGGATGCCGCTGTCCTTTCCCAGCACTGACCCCTGGTGATGTTTGTTGCCAAAAACAATAATTACAAAAAATTGGAGTTGTGTCCCCTTTTTCATCATTTATTTTTTTTTATTATTCACTTCCCATCATGCCAACCGCTCTTCCTCCTCCTCTCATAAAATCACTTTTTAGATTTTGTTTAACCTTTTTCAAGGGAATTTCTCCCCCTACTTCCTGGGTTCTTGCCTAGGCAAGAGTGACATTTCGTTTCCTATCCCAGGAGGCCATGGATATCCTACTTTGCACATACCATGGCGTGTCATTGTTGGGGGGATGCCGCTGTCCCTTTCCCAGCACTGACTTGCGGTGTATGCACATCGTCAGAGGGACAGGTGCAAGAACCGGAGCAAGACAGCCGGTCTCCTGATGATGTCACAGATGATGATGTCACAGGTGACGATGTCTGCGTAGGACCTGGTACACAAAGCTGTGAATCCCAACTGATCACAAGTGAATCACTGGGAGTGTATGTCTTTTGTCACCAAGAATGATAATTACAAAAAATCTGAGCGGTGTCATTGAATGTTGCCTGTCTATGTAATCCCTTTGTTTTAATTATGTAGCCAGGTACTGTTGGTGCCCCCCCCATTATTTAATATTATCATTATTATTAATAATAATAATTATTATTATTATTATTGTTATTATTATTTATTATAATTATTATTAATTATTGATATATTTATTATTATATTAGATTTTATTATTATATAGTAAATTATTTTTATTATTAATTATTATATTATTAATATTATTATTGTTATTATTTATGGTTTTATTCATTTATTATTGTATTATATTATATATTAAATTATTATTTATTACTATTATTTATTATATGTATTATTATTATTATTATTTATTTATTACAGCCATTCCGTGTGCCTGTGCTTTTCTTATGAATAACACTTACATTCTCTAAGCCTGCAGTTCTATTTTTTTTATAGCAGAACTAAGCTCTCTAAATCACCATCAGCTATTTATAATCCTGATGTTGCCAGCCTTAGTAAATAGATGTGAAGGTATATTATATTTACTGTTTTTCTTTTTTTTCCACCAGCCCCTGATGTCCACTCAGAAAGCCTGATCCCCCAGCCCCTGATGTCAACTCAGAAAGCGTGATCCACCAGCCCCTGATGTCCACTCAGAAAGCCTGATCTACCAGCCCCTGATGTCCACTCTGAAAGCCTGATCCACGAGCCCCTGATGTCCACTCAGAAAGCCTTATCCACCAGCCCCTGATGTTCACTCTGAAAGCCTAAACCACCAGCCCCTGATGTCTACTCTGAAAGCCTGATCCACCAGCCCCTGATATGCCCCAATAGCCGGCTCCACCAGCCCCTGGTGCCCACACTGAAAGCCTGATCCACCAGCCCCTGATGTCAACTCTAAAAGCCTGAACCACCAGCCCCTGATGTCCACTCTGAAAGCCTGATCCACCAGCCACTGGTGCCCACTCTGAAAGCCTGATCCACCAGCCCCTGGTGTCCACTCTGAAAGCCTGATCCACCAGCCCCTGATGTCCACTCTGAAAGCCTGATCCACCAGCCCCTGATGTCCACTCAGAAAGCCTGATCTCCCAGCCCCTGATATCCCCCAAAGGCCTGCTCCACCAGCCCCTGATGTCCACACTGACAACCTGATCCACCAGCCCCTGATGTCAACTCTAAAAGCCTGAACCACCAGCCCCTGATGTCCACTCTGAAAGCCTGATCCACCAGCCACTGGTGCCCACTCTGAAAGCCTGATCCACCAGCCCCTGATGTCCACTCAGAAAGCCTGATCTCCCAGCCCCTGATATCCCCCAAAGGCCTGCTCCACCAGCCCCTGATGTCCACACTGACAACCTGATCCACCAGCCCCTGATGTCAACTCTAAAAGCCTGAACCACCAGCCCCTGATGTCCACTCTGAAAGCCTGATCCACCAGCCCCTGATGTCCACTCTGAAAGCCTGATCCACCAGCCCCTGATGTCCACTCAGAAAGCCTGATCTCCCAGCCCCTGATATCCCCCAAAGGCCTGCTCCACCAGCCCCTGATGTCCACACTGACAACCTGATCCACCAGCCCCTGATGTCAACTCTAAAAGCCTGAACCACCAGCCCCTGATGTCCACTCTGAAAGCCTGATCCACCAGCCACTGGTGCCCACTCTGAAAGCCTGATCCACCAGCCCCTGGTGTCCACTCTGAAAGCCTGATCCATCAGCCCCTGATGTCCACTCTGAAAGCCTGATCCACCAGCCCCTGATGTACACTCAGAAAGCCTGATCTCCCAGCCCCTGATATCCCCCAAAGGCCTGCTCCACCAGCCCCTGATGTCCACACTGACAACCTGATCCACCAGCCCCTGATGTCAACTCTAAAAGCCTGAACCACCAGCCCCTGATGTCCACTCTGAAAGCCTGATCCACCAGCCACTGGTGCCCACTCTGAAAGCCTGATCCACCAGCCCCTGGTGTCCACTCTGAAAGCCTGATCTCCCAGCCCCTGATGTCCACTCTGAAAGCCTGATCCACCAGCCCCTGATGTACACTCAGAAAGCCTGATCTCCCAGCCCCTGATGTCCACTCTGAAAGCCTGATCCACCAGCCCCTGATATCCCCCAAAGGCCTGCTCCACCAGCCCCTGGTGCCCACTCTGAAAGCTTGATCCTCCAGCCTCTGATGTCAATTCTAAAAGCCTGATCCACCAGCCCCTGATGTCCACTGAGAAAGCGTGATCCAGCAGCCCCTAATGTCCACTCAGAAAGCCTGATCCAGCAGCCCCTGATGTCCACTCAGAAAGCCTGATCTACCAGCCCCTGATGTCCATTGACAGCCTGATCCACCAGCCCCTAATCTCCGAAGACAGCCTGATCTACCAGCTCCTGATGTCTCCCAACAGCCTAATCCACCAGCCCCTGATATTCCCCAACAGCCTGCTCTACCAGCCCCTGTTGCCCACTCTGAAAGCCTGATTCATTAGCCCCTAATGTCCACTGACAGTCTGATCCACCAGCCCCTTATATCCCCCTACAGCCTGATCCACTAGCCCATGATGTCCACTCTGAAAGCCTGATCCACCAGCCCCTGATGTCCACTCAGGCAGCCTGATCCACCAGCCCCTGATGTCCACTCTGAAAGCCTAAACCACCAGCCCCTGATGTTCACTCTAAAAGCCTGATTCACCAGCCCCTGATATCCCCCAACAGCCTGCTCCACCAGCCCCTGGTGCCCACTCTGAAAGCCTGATCCACCAGGCCCTGAAGTCCACTGTGAAAGCCTAAACTACCAGCCCTTGATGTCCACCCTGAAAGCCTGATGCACAGTGGTGGTGCGTCCATTAAGGGTGCATGGGCGCTGCCCCCTCTGTCACGCCACCCCCTATATGACTAATGGATATTCATGGCCGCCGCTGCCACCCCTATTCAGGCGTCAGGCCCCTTTTTGGACACCAGGCACCTGAATTACAGCGGCAGGGGTGGTTTTTTGAAGTACCTGATTAGAGCCATAGGCTCTAATAGGCTTCAGAAAAGGTGGACTCGTGGCGCAGAGCATTGCGCTCGGAGGCCACCCAGGTGTGTTAGAAAAGCAAATGAATATTTTCCTTTTTTGACACTGAACCGCCTCTCCGCCATTTAGGAAGCGCGGGTCTAATACCCTGATTGGCTGAAGACAGAGACGATCCTATTAGATGCCTAGCGGAATGAAAGAAGAGATGCAGGGAAGCATGGAGGACCCGCTGCTCATCCCACACAGCTCGCTGCCGTCACCCACTGCTTGACCCGCCACCAAGATGAGGTAAGTGTCTGGCAGACAGCGGGCGGGGGACCCAGTGGCTGCATTTGATGGGGCACAAGTGGCTGCATATGATGGGCACAAGTGACTGCATATGATGGGCACAAGTGGCTGCATATAGCATAGTTGCCAACTGTCCCGGATTTCCCGGGACATTCCCGGGACTTACACTCCATTCACGAATTTTTTGTGTCCCGGTAAATGTCCCGAAAAATCCGGTTTTTGATTTTTGCCGCCGCCGCCCGCCGCCGCCGCTAGAGGTCTGCGGCCGGTGGAGACATTGTCTCCGCCGGCCGCCATCTTGAAGAAGCTTAAAGACGGCTGGGGGGGGGGCTAGACGGAGCTCCTCCGACGCCGCCCACCCTCCGCCCCGCCTCACTCCGCCCACCCTCCGCTCCGCCCCGCCTCACTCCGCCCACCCTCCGCCCCGCTCCGCCCCGCCTCACTCCGCCTACCCCCGCCCCGCTGCCAGGGAAAGGGGCGGGGGTTTTGCCATCCATGCGGAATTCGAAAAGACCGGCGGACTCTGAGGTAGGGGAGGGGGGGCGCACGCCGCTGTGGGAATTTGTAGGGGGGGCTCCACTGGGGGACACCTGATGTGAGGGGGGCTCCACTGGGGGACACCTGATGTGAGGGGGGGCTCCACTGGGGGACACCTGATGTGAGGGGGGGCTCCACTGGGGGACACCTGATGTGAGGGGGGGCTCCACTGGGGGACTCCTGATGTGAGGGGGGCTCTGCCGGGGACTCCTGATGTGAGGGGGGGCTCTGCCGGGGACACCTGATGTGAGGGGGGCTCCACTGGGGGACTCCTGATGTGAGGGGGGCTCTGCTGGGGACTCCTGATGTGAGGGGGGGCTCTGCCGGGGACACCTGATGTGAGGGGGGGGCTCCACTGGGGGACTCTTGATGTGAGGGGGGCTCCGCCAGGGACACCTGATGTGAGGGGGGGCTCCGCCAGGGACACCTGATGTGAGGGGGGGCTCCGCCAGGGACACCTGATGTGAGGGGGGGCTCCGCCAGGAACACCTGATGTGAGGGGGGGCTCCGCCAGGAACACCTGATGTGAGGGGGGGCTCCGCCAGGGACACCTGATGTGAGGGGGGGCTCCGCCAGGGACACCTGATGTGAGGGGGGCTCCGCCAGGGACACCTGATGTGAGGGGGGCTCCGCCAGGGACAGCTGATGTGAGGGGGGGCTCCGCCAGGGACACCTGATGTGAGGGGGATCTCCGCCAGGGACACCTGATGTGAGGGGGAGCTCCGCCAGGGACACCTGATGTGAGGGGGGGCTCCGCCAGGGACACCTGATGTGAGGGGGGGGCTCTGCCGGGGACACCTGATGTGAGGGGGGGCTCTGCCGGGGACACCTGATGTGAGGACGGACTCTGCCGGGGGCAGGCGACGTGGCTAGTGACACGCTCAGGGCTCCCACTGATTCTGCATTATGGTGAGTTGAATGATTTAATTTTATATTACAATGTAATAATAGAAATACTGCACTTCAATCAACCTGACACAATAACAATCATGGTGCCGGGATGATTGAAGTGCTAACACCAGGTGTTTGGAGTATCTTTATCTGCTGATTGTTAAACTTTCTAGAATACACATATTTTTATTGTGTAGGATCTGGGGCTGCTGTCCCGTCATTTCCCTCTCCCCCTCTCCCCCTTTCCCTCTCCCTCTCCCCCTCTCCCCCTTTCCCTCTCCCCCTTTCCCTCTCCCCCTTTCCCTCTCCCCCTCTCCCCCTTTCCCTCTCTCCCTCTCCCCCTTTCCCTCTCCCCCTTTCCCTCTCCCCCTTTCCCTCTCCCCCTCTCCCCCTTTCCCTCTCTCCCTCTCCCCCTTTCCCTCTCCCCCTTTCCCTCTCCCCCTTTCCCTCTCCCCCTCTCCCCCTTTCCCTCTCCCCCTTTCCCTCTCCCCCTTTCCCTCTCCATCCCTCATTCATCTCAGACTCTAACCACACCCTCTTGAGCCACGCCCATTTAAGCGTAAACCACGCCCGTTTTTCGCCGCGGCGCGCTTGATCCACCAGCCCCCGATGTCTACTCTGAAAGCCTGATCCACCAGCCCATGGTGTCCACTCTGAAAGCCTAAACCACCAGCCCCTGATGTCCACTGAAAGCCTGATTCACCAGCCCCTAATGTCTACTCTGACAGGCTGATCCCCTAGCTCCTGATGTCCACTCTGACAGCCTGATCCACCAGCCCCTGATGTCCACTCCAAAAGCCTGATCCAAGAGCCCCCGATGTCTACTCTGAAAGCCTGATCCACCAGCCCATGGTGTCCACTGAAAGCTTGATTCCACTCTGACAGCCTAATTCCCTAGCTCCTGATGTCCACACTGACAGCCTGATCCACCAGCTCCTGATGTCCACTCTGAAAGCCCAAACCACCAGCCCCTGATGTCCACTCTGAAAGCCTGATCCACCAGCCCCCAATGTCTACTCTGAAAGCCTGATCCACCAGCCCATGGTGTCCACTGACAGCCTGATCCACCAGCAACTGATGTCCCCCGACAGCCTGATCCAGCAGCCCCTATTGTCCCCCAAAAGCCTGCTCCACCAACCCCTGATGTCCACTGAAAGCCTGATTCACCAGCCCCTGATGTCCACTCTGACAGCCTGATTCCCTAGCTCCTGATGTCAACTCTGACAGCCTGATCCATCAGCCCCTGATGTCCCCCTCAGTCAACCAATTGGGCCAACACAAGAAAGGTGTTGTGATGGTGGAAGCACTCGTTCGTACACACAAATATTTTCACAATTTTTGGAAAATGCCTGTGGGGTCCATCCTTCTTCTTCATTGATGAGAACGGGGAAGTTATTGGGAAACAATGTGGGCATTGGCTCCTCTTGTTGTGCAAGATGAATAAAATGCCCCAAGCTCCACCACACTCAAGAACAGACAGATATTTCCTAATACGGCATTCTCCAAGAGATAGCTGACCATCCATGGCCAACCATAAGTTTGACTGGTTTACAATCTGGCATTTTGCGAGGATACAAGCAACCCTCTTGTGCCTGTGGCACCTGCAGGCAATCCAGAGTGGCTGTTCTTCAGGGCATGAGATCGATTGTCCAGGTTTGAAATTTTGCTGAAGTTCAATCTGCTTATATTTTGCCTCCTATCATCAACATGCAAATTAAATTTCCATTCTCCAGTTTCATTACACACCTTTTTGTAGACATAGTGATGTCTTCATTGGGACTCTGTACTTTTCTATGCAATGCAGGCGGATTATGGCTGTTAGGAGGGGCTAGAAGGGGGCAGTACATAGCTTTCTGAAAACATCAGCACTCTGCCTCAGTTCTGTTTCTATGAGCCCTCAGTCCTAAAGAAGCAGTGGGAGGAGTTATGCAAATATCACAATGCCTTGATGGGTGTGTGTTCCTTGGCAGGCTGTATTTGCATAGGTAACACCCACATGTAATGCTGAGCCTCCATGATTGAAAGAACTGAAATCCAATTAGTGAAAGGAGCGGGCCAGGCTGGGCGGATGCTGGACATCTCCCAGCCAGGAAAGGATATGGGCTCTATTGACTTAGTAATGCACATGGTGAGAAGCTCACAGTGTGCAGTGAGATCAGAGGAAGCCATTCCATTCCAGGAGAAGAGCCGGCACAACTGTGCAAGCCTGAAGGGAGGAGATTTACTAAAATTGGAGAGTGCAAAATCTGGTGCAGTTCTGCATGGAAACCAATCAGCTTCCAGGTTTTATTGTCAAAGCTTCATTGAATCCAAGAAGCTGAAGTTAGAAGCTGATTGGCTACCATGAACAGCTGCACTAGATTTTGCACGCTCCAGTGTTAGTAAATCTCCTCCAAGGGGAGGCTGGATCGAGGATTTGGTCAGCTCAGCTTAAACTAGTTTGGTCCTTCTCTCCTGACCGTTCTAGAACCACCATTCAGATTTTTTTTAGTCCCCATTATTCTCTGCAAACCCTAGGAAGGTCAGCAATTTCTGAAATGCCGCCATGTCGCTGAAGTCGCTTAGATCGCGCCTCTTGTTTGGTCGCACAACTAAACCTCATATTTGCACGCTTTATGCATTGGGCTCCTCCAGTTTGCCCGAGATTCCAATAAACCACCCAATGGCTACATATAGGAAATTAACTTAGAAATGTCAATCAGCATGTAACTCTCTTTTATTACATTGTATCTATGGGTTGTACCGAGCCAATCAGAGCGTAGTTTTATTCCTGGCTGCCCCCCCCCCCATCATGTGATGAATGAAGAGCCGTCTGTGAAGAAAGGGCTCCAACAATGAAACGTTCATGTCCACCCAGATGTGGGGATTTTACAGCCCGTCGTGGAGCCCCTGGCTGGGAACAAAGGCTCCGTTTCAGCCCCGGATCTCGGAAATTTAACACGCACAAAAAGTCTCCAGTGATGGCTGCGCGCTCCTCGGATTGTTTGCGAGTCAGAAGGATGACCTTATCCCCGGACGCTTCAAGGCCGAATAAAAAGGAAGCATTCTGCAGAAATGAGGGTTGACCGGGGGGCGGGTCACTCTGTACAGATGTCAGGCACTGTAATAGCATTTATATCATCGATTATGTCAGAGAATTTCATAGTCATGGGACCGCCACAGACTAAATTCCTTCATCTGTGCTTTCATTTACACGTTGGAGCTTTAAAGCTGAAAATAAATACAGATATTACCTTGTAAAAGTAGCAGTGACATCATCACTGAGCTGTACATAGCCTGTGCAGAGAGCAGAGCTGTGGGAGGGGCCTAGCAGGAAACTTCAGGAGGGGGTGGAGACAAGACCATCCCCATAGCTCCCAACTGTCCCTGATTTCGAGGGAATGTCCCTGATTTGGAGCAATGTCCATCTTTCCCCCTCATTTGCCCCTCATTTTGGTCTGATCCATATAGTTTGTATATAAAATTTACTTTTTATCTTTCAAAAAGTGTTTCGCAGGACTAAACCTTTCATCCAGATTCTAAATTGCTGCATTTGTAAATGTTAAAAGCCAATATGAAGGAATAGTAGTGGTAAAAAAAACCCGTGTGGATTTAATTAACCTTTTTTTTTTTTTGTTAATTCTCCTTTAAGGGGGTGTGGCAGGGGGCGTGTCCTATACCTACATAAGTTTGCTAGTAGGTGTCCTCCATTCCCATCTCAAAATGTTGGGAGGTATGCATCCCCCATGCACAAGGAGAGAGAGCAGAGCTGTGGGAGTGGCCCAGCAGGCTCCACCTATCACAGAAAACTACAGGAGGGGGGTGGAGACAAGACCAATCCACCTGCACAAGGAGAAAGAGCAGAACAGTGGGAGGGGGTCCTCAGGCTCCACCCACTGCAGAAAAATATATGAGGGGCGGAGAATAGACCAGTCCCCCCATACACAAGGAGAGAGCAGAGCTGTGGGAGGGACCCATCAGGCTCCACCCACCACTAAACTACAGGAGGGGCAGAGACAAGACCAGTCCCCCTGTACAAGGAGAGAGCAGAGCTGTGGGAGGGGCCCATCATGTTCCACCCATGCAGAAAACTACAGGGGGGGGAGAAGGTCAGCAAAAGAAGAGAGCAGAGCTGTGGAAGAGGCCTATCTGGTTCCACCCCCTGCAGAAAACTACAGGAGGGGGTGGGGACTAGGCCAATCCCCCTGCACAAGGAGTGATAGCAGAGCTGTGGGTGGGGCCCATCAGGTTCCACCCACTACAGAAAACTTCAGGAGGGGGCGGGGACTAGGCCAGTCCCCCTGCACAAGGAGAGAGAGCAGCAGTGAGTGGTCTTTTTTACAGGAAGTCTCACACTGGATTACTGCACAGGTCTGGAAGAAGATTCAACAAGAAGACACATGTCGTATTTATACAGTATTTGCCTATCTCGGGGGTCAGCTGGTCAGGTAAAGATAGGTTAAGGTGGAATACCATCAAAAACCTTTTTTTTCCTGGTCATTGATGGAGGGAAGCTGGGTGAAATCCATTGTCAGGTTTTTATATGTGGCCCCTGGAGCATCTCTCAAATGGGGACACAGATACTAAGAACCCAGTACAGGTTCCCAAACCTTCCCCACTCTATTAAAAATAAAGAAATAAAAAAAGATGGCTGGAGTTCTACTTTTTGGGACACGTCATACGTTAACAATAGGATGCCAGAATTTAAAGTTTCAACTATCACACCCATTACAATGTCAAAGGATGTTGTCATGTTCCCCGATGGATACTCCATAATGTAGAATGGATAAATAATTGAGTATTCAGGCGCGGTAGAGTTTCCATTATGGCCTTGTGGGGGGTGGTGAAGACAAAGCATTGCACCAGTGGTATCTCTGAAACTCAGAAGATTGGCGGAAAATTAAAACTGAAGGGATCAACCCAAACAAGAAATACTGGTTTTAGGTGGAAAGAAAGAAACATTAATAAATCAGCTTCCATCCATGTTGGCCCTAAAGCTTTACACATGAACTGTATGTGGTGGGGACATAGAGCTGGAGGATGTCCTTTCTAAACGAGAAATGCCTCAGATTGTGAACATTGCTTGGAGAGTTGTACAGAGTGAGAAAGAATTCCTCCAGGCCTCGGACGTGCATATCCTCCTCCTGCATATCCTCCTCCTGCATGGGAGGAGCATTTTCCTGACTTGCTGGAATATCTGCAAATGGAATCCGTTCTACGTCATGTGTCCTACTGTGGGCATCAGGCAAGTTCTGTACTGGGACTTGAGCCAATATTTTTCTGGACATTGCTCTAAGGCAGCCTATCTCAACCAGGATTCTTCTAGAGGTTGATAGGGATACCTTGTGCTGTGGCTGATTGACTTCCCACTAGATGGTGTCTCCATAGTCCTGGGGCCACCATCATTTGGCAGAGCCAGCTGCATGGCACCAAACATTTTAGTTGTCTGTAAGAGTGACAATCTGGTCAACCCTGTAAAGAGGGCATGCTTCCCACTGATCACCAATCTAAGGAACATTCTTCCTACTGACCTCCAATGTAAGGGACATTCTTCTCACTGATCACCAATGTAAGGAACATTCTTCCCACTGATCACCAATGTAAGGAGCATTCTTCCCACTGATCACCAACATAAGGGACATTCTTCCCACTGACCACCAATGTAAGGAGCATTCTTCCCACTGATCACCAACATAAGGGACATTCTTCCCACTGACCACCAATGTAAGGGACATTCTTCCCACTGACCACCAATCTAAGGAACATTCTTCCTACTGACCACCAATGTAAGGGATATTCTTCCCACTGATCACCAATGTAAGGAGCTTTCTTCCCACTGATCACCAACATAAGGGACATTCTTCCTACTGACCACCAACCAATATAAGGGACATTCTTCTCACTGACCATCAATGTAAGGAACATTCTTCCCACTGAGGACCAATGTAAGGAACATTCTTCCCACTGATCACCAATGTAAGGAACATTCTTCTCACTGATCACCAATGTAAGGAACATTCTTCCCACTGAGCACCAATGTAAGGAACATTCTTCTCACTGATCACCAATGTAAGGAGCATTCCTCCCACTGGGCACCAATGTAAGAGGCAATTCCCCAAAAAACAGAAAATAATTTCAAGGGTTCCACTGACTTATAAAGTAAATAAAAATTCCCCCTTTTCCTCTGGAAGCCTATTTGCCCCAATGATTGTGTGAGAGGGAAAACAAGCGTCCTGGTGACCCAACCATGAACCCATGATAGCTGCGCGGCGCCTCGTCCTCTTTAGCTGGTGTTTGGATTGGAAAGTCACCTTGATGGGGAAGGAATTATATGGAGAGTTCAACATCCATCAGCGAGGCCTCCGGCTCTGAATAGCCTGAAATGCAAAGTGGGGACTTCGGGTTTGTTCGTTAAACTTAATTGAACATCCTGCTTAAGACAGACCCATCTGGAACCCGCGCTGCCATTTGCATTGTTATTGTCATCCTTGTGTGGATTTAGGCTGAACAAACACAATGGAGGCTCCCTGGATTTTGTTATTTTAAAGAGGCAGCCGAGATTTAGGAGTTTAAATACCCACCGAGCTCTGCAAATACAGCTGCAGGTCCTCCTTCTTCCTCAACAGGATAGATAGATAGACAGACTATATTACCAAAAGTATTGGGATGCCTGCTTTTTCATGCACATGAACTTTAATGGCATCCCAGTCTTAGTCTGTAGGGTTCAATATTGAGTTGGCCCACCCCTTGCAACCTTTATCAGCTTCAACTCTTCTGGGAAGACTGTCCACAAGGTTTAGGAGTGTGTCTATGGGAATGTTTGACCATTCTTCCAGAAGCGCATTTGTGAGGTCAGGCACTGATGTTGGGTGAGAAGGCCTGGCTCGCAGTCTCCACTCTAATTTATCCCAAAGGTGTTCTATTGGGTTGAGGTCAGGACTCTGTCCAGGCCAGTCAAGTTCCTCCACCCCAAACTCGCTCATCCATGTCTTTATGGACCTTGCTTTATGCACTGGTCCAAAGCATTTGGTTGGGCGAGGATTATTACCCCTTAGGTCCAGTGAATGGAACTCTTAAGGCGTTAGTCTGTGGGGAATACCCCGGCCACGCCCACATAGGTCAGTCTGAGGGGGATACCTCTGCCTCACACACATAGGTCAGCCTGTAGGGGATACACCGGCCCTGCACACATAGGTCAGTGTGGGGGATACCCCGTCCCCGTACACATAGGTCAGTCTGTGTGGGATACCCCAGCCCTGCACACATAAGTCAGTCTGTGGGGGATACCCCGGCCCTGCTCACATAGGTCAGTCTGTGGGGGATACCCCATGCACATAGGTCAGTCTGTGGAGCGTACCCCGGCCCCATACACATAGGTCAGTCTGTGGGGGATACCCCCTGACCCACACACATAGATCAGTTTATGGGGGGGGATACCCCACCCCACACACATAGGTCAGTTTATGGGGGGGGATACCCCACACACATAGGTCAGTTTATGGGGGGGATACCCCACCCCACACACATAGGTCAGTTTATGGGGGGGGATACCCCACCCCACACACATAGGTCAGTCTGTGGAGCGTACCCCGGCCCCGTACACATAGGTCAGTCTGTGGGGGATACCCCCCGACCCACACACATAGATCAGTTTATGGGGGATACCCCACCCCACACACATAGGTCAGTCTGTGGGGGATAACCCCACCCCACACACATAGGTCAGTTTATGGGGGGGAGACCCCACCCCACACACATAGGTCAGTCTGTGGAGTGTACCCAGGCCCCGTACACATAGGTCAGTCTGTGGGGGATACCCCAGGCCTGCTCACATAGGTCAGTCTGTGGGGGATACCCCCCGACCCACACACATAGATCAGTTTATGGGGGATACCCCACCCCACACACATAGGTCAGTCTGTGGGGGATAACCCCACCCCACACACATAGGTCAGTTTATGGGGGGGAGACCCCACCCCACACACATAGGTCAGTCTGTGGAGTGTACCCAGGCCCCGTACACATAGGTCAGTCTGTGGGGGATACCCCAGGCCTGCTCACATAGGTCAGTCTGTGGGGGATATCCCGGCCCCACACACATAAGTCAGTTTGTCAATCTGTGGAGCGTACCCCGGACCCTCACTCATCATAAATGGGGCCAGGAACATTTTAGAGGTAATTGTAGTTTGTACTGCAGATCATAAAATAAATAAATGGGGTAGCCGGCTGTCGGCAGGGATAGACAATGTAAATGCATTTGTGGCAAATATTTGAGTTGTTTGCATATAACCGGTTCTGCAGCAGGGACTGGTTCATAAGGTCACTTTCTATGGGACTCATTCATTACATTGTATTGGCAAGGACAGGCTCCATTGACCGTACATCACAGTCTTTATCCCCATACAGGCGGGCTCTTTTGTGTCAATAATGTCAGCAGTACCGGCTGGACCTGCTTTCTGATGTCATACATTGTTAACCAGCAAGACTCGTCCACACAGGCAGAGTGTATGGATGAGCTGACCATTTTGCTGATCTGGATTTTACATCAATGTTACCCATTTAACCTTCAGCCAAATGCACAATAAAATATATATACAGCGGGCAAAATATGTATTGAACACATCATCATTTTGCTCGGTAAATATAACGGTAAAGGTGCTATTGACATAAAATTTCACCACATGTCGGTAACAACCCATCCAATCCATACATACAAAGACACCAAAAGAAATACGTTCAGAAATTAAGTTCTGTGTAATTAAATTAAATGACACAGGGGAAAAAGTATTGAACACGGTAAATGAAATGTATTTAATACTTGTTACAAAATCCTTTGTTGGTAATGACAGCTTCAAGACGCCTCCTGTATGGAGAAACTAGTCGCATGCCTTGCTCAGGTGTGATTTTGGCTCATTCTTCTACACCGTCTTCAAGTCTTGCGGGTTCTGTGGGCCTCTTCTATGAACTCTGATCTTTAGTTCTTCCCATAGATTTTCTATTGGCCTCAAGTCAGGTGATTGGCTGGGCCATTCTAGAAGCTTTATTTTCTTTCTTTGAAACCAATGGAGAGTTTCCTTGGCTTTGTGTTTTGGGATCATTGTCTTGCTGAAATGTCCGCCCTCGTTTCATCTTCATCCTCCTGGTAGATGGCAGCAGATTTTTATCACCATTCATCCTTCCTTCAATGATATGAAGTTTGCCAGTGCCGTATGCTGAAAAAAGGCCCCGCCCCCCACAATGATGTTCCCACCTCCAAACCTCACTCTTGGCATGGGGGTGTTTTTGCGGTGATGTGTCATGTGACTTCCAAACACGGTGTGTATTATGGAGAGAGAAGTGTTTCTTCTAACACCAATGTAAAGTGACCCTTCTTCACTGACCACCAATGTAAGGGGACATTTTTTCATGAACCATTAATGTGAGGGAACCCTGTTCTCTGGCCATTATTATGGTAGCAGAGGGTTGTACTGTGTTAGCCATCGACACAAATTTGACCTAAGGTGGCTTGGATATTTTCCTGAAGAGGAGGCTACTATAACTAAAGAAGAGTGCCATACATTTCTGTTCCTCATGAAGATTTTAGTTACAGGTAAGTTCTTGTCCATAACTGTTGGTCTAAGGCAATGTGGGGAGCATCTAGTGTAGTCTTTCTCAACCAAGGTTCTGTGGTACCCCAGGGTTACTTTAGAGGTTCTGCCTGAAGTCACCACTGATACCAATGGCCACCAAATTCTAGCTATTTTTAGGTGGGGGGGATCCCCTCTGACCTAGGTCACCAATGTATGGGACTTTCTTTCCATCGGCCACCAGTGTTATGTGGCTCCTCACCCAATGAACACCAACGTATGTGTCACATACCTGTATGAGGAGCTGAAGATAATGAGGGTGGCCGCTTGCACAATTCCTGTCCAAGCAACCCTGGAGGTTGAAACAAGGACTGCTAATGTCATGGAAGGGTGCAAGGAAGCTGTAGGCACGGTCTTGAACTTGGGAGCGCTAGGGTCAGGCAAGCAGAAGCGCAGAGCTAAGGGTGACCCAAATTCATCCAGACCAATAGAGAGCAGAGCCAGGGCAGAAGCTAAGCTCAGTAACAGCTGGGCAGGAAGGCACCAAATCATGAGCAGGATGAAGGTCAGAGACAAGCAGAGGTTGACAATGAGGTACAGAATCGACAGGCAGAGTCGTGGTCAAGAGTCCAAGCTGAGGTCGGTATCAGACATAAAAAGGCAGGGATAATCCAGAGGCAGGTCAGACGGAAGCTAAGTCATTAACAGAGTCAGGCAGGATTCAGGATCAAGGATACAACCTGAAAGACCATCCAGCAATCATTCCATGCAGGCCTCAGGTTTAGATAGTCCACTAGGTGCCCGTAACTGTGGTAGATGAGCTCATGCTTCCACGTGTATGTCATATGTGCATGCATATGCATCCTTACACACTTAATTAGGCTTCCAAGCCCAAAAACATATAAATCTTTATGCACATGCACATGCAATGGCTGACAAGAGGTCCCCGACCACCAATCAAGGTAACACTTTTCCTCAGACCACCAATGCGAGGGAACACTGTTCTCTGGTCGTTATTAGAAAAGCAGAGTATTGTACCTTGAAGGCTGGCTTGGATATTGCCTGAGGAAGAGGCCTGCATGCAGTAATGGAATTAGTTCATCCAAGGCTCAGGGCAAGGATGTGGAACTATGCTTCCCTCCCCCATTGCTAATGCATGACGTAGAATAGGCATACCACCCTGCGCCCAAACTCCACCCCCATGCTAAGGCTGCACATGCTTGGCACGGAGAATGCACCGTGCATATGTGGTCAACTGCTTCCTTTTTAAGGAGTGGGAGGTGCTGGTTGCGCATGTGAAGTGGGCTCTTCATGTCAGTTGAGGACGGGTGCAGCAGAGAGTGGATGCATTGTAGCTCTCAATGTTGAAGTGATGTTGTGGACCACTATTTACCAGCCACTGGAGTGTGCGTGTGGTGCCCACCCTTCTTGCATGAAGGCACTGCACCCAGGGGAACCTGCCCTTCCTGTCCACCCCTCGTCATCAGCCTAGATCCAAACTTATACTTCTGGCCATTATTTCTATATTACTCAAAAGAATTTTGTTATATAGCGCAACAGAGCGTGATATAGCGTCGTATAGTTTAATTATGCCACATTCTTGTCAATGTACTGAGAGCTGTAGTCATAGTAATTATTAGCAGAGGCTCCCTGAGAACCAGCTTTTATTTTAAGGGTCCCTCCATGATAACAAAGTCGAGGCAGACTGCTCTGACGGCCTTCCACTGGTCTCCACTGGTTGAAGACTTAAAACATCCAGCTGCATTTTACTTCCCAGCAAACAAAATCATAGTAAATATTTCAAGTTTTGAGCAGGAAGGAGAACTTTCACCTAGATACTTTGGAATGGAATTAGAAAGCATTTTACCCTGAGGTCATTTGTATGGTAGGTTTACTGAATCATCTGCCTTAGGGGCCCGGAGTACAGGTCGAGCCTGCCGAGTCAGGTTTTCCCTTGGGGGGGGGGGGGGACAAAGGTACCCGGGGCTGCGCAGGTTTCATTTGGCAAAGTGGTTTTATTGGGAAGCGAAGACAAACATCTGAATGTGTAACCAGTTCTGTGTCATGACGGGTCATCCCGTGGATAAAGTCACTTCGCTAATTGAAAGCCTTCAGGGAGCCGGTCTTCCTGCTCTTAATCTTTCACCGGGATTAAATGGACGGGCCGTTATCTCTTACTTTAATCTTCTGTCCACAATTTAATTTTGTGGTTTGTGGGGCTTGAAGGGTACAAGTACTTTTGTAAACAAAACGCTCTTCCAATGCGCCCTCCTCATCTACAAGTCCCTTTGTGGCCTTCTTCAGACCTTAGTGTCGCGGTAACGTGCGGTAAACTTCTGCTAAGAATTCTTGCATTCTACATCAGTTTGGTTGCATTCATTTAAAATTCCATCCCAATGCATTACCAGCCGGCAACATTCCCGCGCTGTAGCGTGCTGCAATTTACATGCCGTTCGTTTTGGTGCATTGTATAACGGTCATGTCCGGAGTCTTGGCAGACCATTCCAAATAAGTTGGCTGTCAATGAACAAGCCCAGCTTCAGCCAAAACTGGTTTCCTCAGTTTCCAATAGATTGATTCATGTCTGTAAAGTTTTTATAGCCGTAGGTGCCGTCATTGAGTAACCTTCCCCACACCCTTCCCAGACCAAACTGGGCAATCAGTTGACAACTTATATACAGTTTATTGAAAGATTGAATTGCAAGCTGGAAAAAAACTGCAGCAAACTCGATGAGCGCAAACAGATTTCCCCACCATGCTCCACCGGGGAAATTTGGATCCTTGCTGCCAGCTGAAACCACCATCTTCTTTTTCAATAATGTTCATTGAAGTTTTTGAAAAAGAATGTTTACAGGATCATTTAGAATGGATGCCATCATTACACCAGGGGGTAAAAAGGGGGCGCACTTGTAGTGCCCCCTGGTGGTGGGTTGTTTAGCCATTTCTCAGGGGCTACTGTGAAGTCTGCATCAAGGAATGTTAGAACCCTCTCCCTTTGCTCTGGCTCCACTCCATTCGAACTTTGGGCCTAGTCAGGATGAAAACTCATGTTCATTGTCACAACCTAATTGTATGAGGCCCGGAAGTCTATCTTTGCAGATGAGATCTGCCATCAAACACCCACCCCAAATAACACAGGGGTCAGGCGTTACAAGGTGCGTGGTCCAGATGAGGGACTCACCACCACCAGGCTAGCCGACACCCCTTCTTCTGCCCGCCACTGGTTTCCTAGCCGAACCAATCTGTGTAATGACTCCCCAGGTATAGGCCACCTGGTGATCCACTGGAATAAAGAGACTCAGTCTACATCCTTCTAGAACTTCTCTTTACTTTTTGTAGGGTCATAACAAAACACGTCCCCCCACAAGGGCCAGGTGAAGTTCCCACTCCATTCAATACTCTTCTCTTTGCTAGCTACTCTTCTCCTCCCTGATTCCTTTATCCTCTTTAGACCCTAAACCATCCCTTCTCAACCTTTTTACCCCAGAGAAACGCATTAAAATAATTTTCAGGTCACAGGGAACCTCTGCTAAAATTAGTTCATTGGGGTCAGTGGGAAAATTGCCCCTTTCATTGGTGGTCAGTGGGAAAATTGCCCCTTTCATTGGTGGTCAGTGGGAAGAATGTCCCTTACATTGGTGATCAGTGGGAAGAATGTCCCTTCATTGGTGGTCACTGGGAAAAATGCTCCTTACTTTGGTGGTCAGTGGGAAGAATGCCCTTTACATTGGAGGCTAGTGGGAAGAATGCACCTTACATTGGTGATCAGTGGGAAGAATGCACCTTACATTGGTGATCAGTGAGAAGAATGCTCCTTACATTGGTGATCAGTGGGAAGAATGTTCCTTACATTGATGGACAGTGGGAAGAATGTTCCTTGCATTGGTGGTCAGTGGGAAGAATGTCCCTTACATTGGTGGTCAGTGGGAAGAATGTTCCTTACATTGGTGATCAGTGGGAAGAATGTTCCTTACATTGCTGATCAGTAGGAAGAATGTTCCTTACATTGGTGGTCAGTAGGAAGAATGTCCCTTACATTGGTGGTCAGTGGGAAGAATGCTCCTTGCATTGGTGATTGGTGGAAAGAATGCTACTTACATTGGTGATCAGTGGGAAGAATTCTCCTTACATTGGTGGTCAGTGGGAAGAATGTTCCTTACATTGGTGATCAGTGGGAAGAATGCTCCTTACATTGGTGATCAGTGGGAAGAATGCTCCTTGCATTGGTGGTCAGTGGGAAGAATGTCCCTTACATTGGTGGTCAGTGAGAAGAATGTTCCTTACATTGGTGATCAGTGAGAAGAATGTTCCTTACATTGGTGATCAGTGGGAAGAATGTTCCTTACATTGATGATCAGTGGGAAGAATGTTCCTTACATTGGTGATCAGTGGGAAGAATGTTCCTTACATTGGTGATCAGTGGGAAGAATGTTCCTTACATTGGTGGTCAGTGGGAAGAATGCTCTTTGCATTGGTGATTGGTGGAAAGAATGCTACTTACATTGGTGATCAGTGGGAAGAATGCTCCTTACATTGGTGGTCAGTGGGAAGAATGTTCCTTACATTGGTGATCAGTGGGAAGAATGCTCCTTACATTGGTGGTCAGTGGGAAGATTATTCCTTACATTGATGATCAGTGGGAAAAATGCTCCTTACATTGGAGGTCAGTGTGAAGAATGTTCCTTACATTGGTGATCAGTGGGAAGAATGCTCCTTTCGTTCGTGGTCAGTGGGAAGAATGTTCTTTACATTGGTGGTCAGTGGGAAGAGGACTCCTCTTGCAATGGTGATTGGAATGCCACCAGGACAGACAGCAAAAACGATTGGGGCGATACAGCTAGGTCTGCCAAGTGGCAGGCATCATTAATTAGGATGTCAACCAGCCATCGCTCAAGGAAACCCTACCAACCTTTGAAGGAAACTTAGGATTCCACGGAACCCTGACTATGCATGACTCCCCTAAACTAACAAGGGAGGTGGGGACCCCTATCGAAAATTAAGTAGATTACACCCTTACCCGAAAAAGGTGCTGGAACGGGGCCCTACGCTTTTTTGAAAATTCATCAAGCAACACAAATACATAAACCAATGAACTATTGTCGCATTTAGCACCTTGATATGGCGTAAACCATGATAAAAATCTGGCATTTTGGTTTGGAATTAGTGTGGTAATAAATGGTTATACGTAAAGATTTCATTGTAGTAGACCTGAAGTACCGTAATTTGTGTAGAGCACCTGAAAAATGGAAGTAAGAAAGCAGAGATCAGTGAATTCGGTCGAAACCACCAATTTATGTCTTCAATTGTGTCACGTAACTGGTGAAAATCGAGCTGGAGAGGGGTCTTCTCTTGAACCTCCTGTCCAAAACCCCACTGGTAGTGATGGCAGAAGGTGTGAGGACACAGAGTGGCACGAGGGCCGGTATAACAGGCAGCGCCCGCTAACGTTTGCAGGATGCAGATGACCGTAGATCACCAGGCAGGAACCAGGAACTGGAACACAATGACACTTGATCAGCAGGCAGGAGCATAGCCAGGACACAAGCCAGAAGGTCTAAATCAAGGATCTCCAAACGACGGCCCTCCAGCTGTTGTGGAACTACACGTCCCATGGGGCATTATAAAACTCTGAAATTCACAGACATGACTAGGCATGATGGGAATTGTAGTTCCTGAACAACTGCAGGGCCATAGTTTGGAGACCCCTGGTCGAAACCATAGAAATACAGCAAAACTAGATGAGGGTGCAAGATAATTCTACTTGGTAAAAAAGACAATGAAAAACAGCCAACATGTTTCTGGGGCAACACTTCCCCTTCATCAGGACTCATCACAGGATTGGATTGACTTGGGTCAACAGTGACTTCACAAATGTATATTAGAACCAGTAATGAACTCCACATGAAGTAATGAAGGGGAAGGGGGTGTTGCCCCCGAAATACGTTGTCTGTTTCTATATAACTTTTTTTTACCAAGATTTAAAATGGTCTTGGACTCCTTTATCTGGTTTTGGTCTGATTTCCATTCTTCAACTGTTTTCAGACATTCAAATACATTGGAATAAAAAAAAAAAACTCAATCACTCCATCAGGTTGCCACAAGAGTGGTCAGCTTAAGTCCCCTCAACAGGGACATAGAGTGAAATAAAAACCCGGCAGAGGTGTTTGCTGTTCATACAATGCCGGTATTGGTGTTTAACAATGCCTTCATATCAGATGAACTTTGTTGGCTGGTGGTGGCCAGAGCCAATGGCAATCGTATTTGTGTACAATCTCTACAGACGTCCCCTGCCCGTCCCTTCTCTGGTCAAGATTCGATTGGTCAGGTTGGAGAAAGAGAAGCGTCATTCAGCCCCTGGTGGTACCTAGTCTTCCTTTCCAAGGTGAAGTCTAACATTACTACGGGTAGATCACGGCCGCGGCAAGTGTTCTGAATCCAATGTTGAACACGTTCGCTGGTGATTTTCAGCGTGATAATCGTTCTCCTTTATGTGAGAAGTGGGGCAGGGAGCAGTGAAAGCCCCTTTGTGTGGAGATGGTCTCAGCCTCGGGGCAGACATGCTAAGCAGTCACACTGTGATCTCCTCCATGTTCTCCGCTTCAGCCTCTCGGCTATTCGCAGTCCTGGAGTCATGAATGCGTTGGTTGTTACTCCCCCTCCCCCCCGTTACACGGAACACATTTGCCTCTAAACAGGCGCCCGTTTCACCCCAATACTTCACATCTGAGCTGCTGAGCCCGGAGCAGAACGGAATTGTGGGAAGGGAAGGAATAACAGATGACCTTTGTCTTTTATGATTTAAAGTCGAACTTCACGTGAAATGGAACTGTGCAAGTCTGCGGGAATAAATCCCCGACATATAACAATAAATAGCAACAGGATCACTTTTCACATAATCTGTCTTTGAGCTCCAGTCCGGTGGCTTTGCCTGGGCTGGGATGATGTCATCAGTTTGCTGCAGGTAAGAGAAAGTGGCCTGCCTGGGCTGAGATGATGTCATCAGTCTGCTGCAGGTAGGAGGAAGTGATCTGCCTAGGCTGAGATGATCTTATCAGTCTGCTACAGGTAGGAGGAAGTGACCTGCCTAGGCTAAGATTATGTCATTACTCTGCTGCAGATAGAAGGAAGTGACCTGCCTAGGCTGAGGTGATGTCATCAGTATGCTGCAGGTAAGAGGAAGTGACCTGCCTAGGCTGAGATGATGTCATCATTTGCTGCTAGTAGGAGGAAGTGACCTACCTAGGCTGAGATGATGTCATCAGTCCATTGCAGGTAGGAGGAAGTTACCTGCCTAGGCTGAGATGATGTCATCAGTCTGCTGCAGGAAGGAGGAAGTGACCTGCCTAGGCTGAGATGATGTCATAATTTGCTGCTTGTAGGAGGAAGGGACTTTGAGGCAGGTAGGAGGAAGTGATTTGCTTAAGCTGAGATGATGTTATCAGTCTGCTACCAGTATATGGAAGTGACGTTGTTGAAGGGGGGAGGAAGTGACCTGCCTAGGCTGAGATGACATCATCAGTCTGCTGCAGGAAGATGAAAGTGACCTGCCTAGGCTGAGGTGACATCATAAGTCTGCTGCAGGTAGTTAAAAGTGACTTTGCTGCAGGTAAGAGACAGTAACCTTGCAAGGCTGAGAGGATGCCATGAGTCTGCTGCAGCTAGGAGAAGTGACCTGCCTAGACTGAGATGATGTCATCAGTCTGCTGCAGGTAGAAGAAAGTGACCTGTCTAGGCTGAGATGATGTCAGTCTGCTGCAGGTTGGAGGAAGTGACCTGCCTAGGCTGAAATGATGTCATCAGTCTGCTGCAGGCGAGAGGAAGCATTTCCTCATTCTCTTCTTTCCTATTGATTAGATTGAAACATTCTAAAGTTGACCATACACAAATCAAATTTTGGCTGGTTGCTGATGAACCAGCCAAAATTTGAGCCATAGGTTGGCACCTTCTTGCCTCAAGGAAAATTCTCGGACGAACAGTGCCTGCATCAGATGCAGCCACTGCTCGGGGATTCAGACAGCCAGGGGTGGCGGCTGTCAGAATACAATAGCGGACAGGAGAGATCCCCATTAGCGGACTCAATAGATTTTGAGAGAAATCTCACAGTTTATGGCCAGCTTAATTTGCAGCCAATCCCAAAGGTGAGAGGCTGCAGCAGGGGCTGATCTGTGTCAGACATTTGTAAACACAGCCGAGAACTACACCGGCACCAGGATTTACATAATTTAATCTCTGAACCTGCATTTCAGCTCAGCTGATGCCTGAGCAAAGAGGGTGTTGTCCTTCTGGAGAGGAAAGCAGATGAAGCCATTATCTGGGGGGAGTACTGTCACCTCCTTGGGAGATAATAATAGAAGCCTCAGACATCTTCATGAACCTTTTAATGCCCATCGCACTTTTAAAAAAGCACCTTAACTTTGTCCTCATTCTTTGGCGATAATTTGCCGAGTTTTGCGATCATTTGGGACGAGTTCCCGAAACATTTCCCGGCATACCACATTGTGAAGGTCTCAGCGAGGAAACATTTGAAAGCTCTATAAAAAATTTTAAAAATTATTTCCATCTTTGCAAAATGTATTTTGTCAAAACACAAAGCCTTTTCCATTCAGCAACTTCTCGCGGTAAAATCCGCCGCTGCATTTCAGCGCAAAGTTTCAGCCTAATGATGGTAATTACTTGGACTTTATTGTACCTCAGAGTCGGCTCCTAATTCCCACTTCGGGATAAATGTTTCTGAAAGAGCGGCCCAGAAATAGCCACCCCGGCCGGCTCCCATGCTGAGCTAAATGCCGATCAAATGAGGTCCTTCTGAAGGCACAACGTTCCCGCTTTGTCTGCGCCCGGAGAGAGAGAGACCGGTTCTGGGGGATTCGCAGGACTACAAAGGAGACTCATCTAAAAGGAAACCTGAGCCGAGGCTACCAATGCCTAGTTGTCCTCCTGAAAATGCCAAATGCCTGGCTGTCATGCTGGTTTGGTGGTGTCAGTGCCTTCTGAGTGACTGACAAATATCTTCTAGGAGGAACCTTCCCGTGAATCCTCTTAGGGCTCCAACCCTTCATCCTTCCTCCAACCCCACAAACACTGAAGAAGGAGGAAGGGAGTTGGGGACTTTAACTGCGGAAATCAATCCATCAATCAATTAATATCATTTCCAACATCTTTATTGTACAATTAAAACATGAATAAAATCACAGAAATAGGTGGCTATGCAGGACTTTTCTCCACAAAGAATAGGTGCAGGAGCTCCCCCTTTCTGAGTCACCCCTTTTCTCCTGCCTTGCCCACCCCCGAGCACCGTTCCTGGGTTTCACCCCCTACCCCCCTCCCAGCACCGCTCCTTGGTACCACCCCCTACCCACCCCTGAGCACCATTTCTTGGTTTCACCGCCTACCCACCTTCGAGCACCGTTCCTTGGATTGACCCTCTACCCACCTCTGAGCATCATTCCTTGGTTTCACCCCCGACCCACCTCCAAGCACCATTCCTTTGGTTTCACCCCCTAACCACCTCCGAGCACCGTTCCTTGGTTTCACCCCCTACCCACCTCTGAGCATCATTCCTTGGTTTCACCCCCTACCCACCTCCGAGCATCATTCCTTGGTTTCACCCCCGACCCACCTCCAAGCACTGTTCCTTTGGTTTCACCCCCTACCCACCTTCGAGCACCGTTCCTTGGTTTCACCCCCTACCCACCTCCGAGCACTGTTCCTTTGGTTTCACCCCCTACCCATCTCTGAGCACCATTCCTTGGTTCCACTCCCTACCCCCCTTCGAGCACAGTTCCTTGGTTTCACCCCCTACCCACCTCCGAGAACTGTTTCTTGGTTTCACCCCTTACCCATCTCCGAGCACCATTCTGTGGTTTCACCCTCTACCCACCTCCGAGCATCATTCCTTGGTTTCACCCACTACCCACCTCCGAGCACCGTTCTTTGGTTCCACCCCCTACCCACCTCCGAGCACCATTCCTTGCCCCCCCCCCCCAACTACCTCTGAGCATCATTCCTTGATTTCACCCCCTACCCACCTCCAAGCACTGTTCCTTGGTTTCAACCCCTGCTCCCTCAGGGCACCGCTCCTTGGTTCCACCCCCTACCCACCTCAGAGCACCATTCCCTGGTTCCACCCCCTACCCACCTCCGAGCACTGTTCCCTGGTTTCATCTCCTACCCACTTCCGAGCACCGTTCCTTGGTTTCACCCCCTATCCACCTCCGAGCACCGTTCATTGGTTTCACCCTCTACCCACCTCTGAGTATCATTCCTTGGTTTCACCCCCTATCCACCTCTGAACACCGTTCCTTGGTTTCACCCCCTACCCACCTCTGAGCACCGTTCCTTGCTTTCACCCCCTACCCGCTCCGAGCACCATTCCTTGGTTTCACCCCCCCCCACCTCCAAGCATCATTCCTTGGTCTTACCCCCTACCCACCTCTGAGCACCGTTCCTTGGTTCCACCACCTACCCACCTCTGAGCACCAATTCTTGGTTCCACCCTCTACCCACCTCCCAGTAATGCCCCTTTTAGAGAATACAGAACCAGGTATCATTTTGTGGTGCTGAGTAATTTGTATTTATTTGTTAATGATAACAAGAAAAGCAATACATTAGATCCCGTGCAGCCAGCAACAACAGATCCCCACAACAACATGGCCCACAAGTGCTTCAGTGTTGAAGGTTCCGGAACTTTGCTTCCCAGTTTCCCGCTGAAAAAAACACACCCTGTTGCCATGTCTAACTATTGTCATAGCAACAATAGATCCCCCCAGCAACAATCGACCACCCGTAAAAAATACCCCCAGCAACAATGGACCACCTGCAGTAGCTATAGCAATAGAGAGGATCCCACCAACCAGCAGGATGGTGCGGGCTCACCTGAGGTGTGGGTCTAAGCACTAACCGGTATTTACCAGAGCTCCTGATGGTGGGGATGGGTTTTGTTGCATGTTAGCACCAGGTCACGGCCCTCAGGATTGCCCCACCAGGAGATGAGCAAGCTGGGGTCCAGTAGCAGATATAGCAGATAGGGGTCAAGCAAAAGAGTAGTCAGTAAACAAGCCAAAGGTCAGAAACGAGTCGGTAGTGAAGATACGCAGGGCAGCAGGTGTGACAAGAGGAAGATATTGGCTGGAGAGAGCACAATAATCTGGCAAACAGTGCAAAGCCATGGCTTAAGTCGGAAGTTCATGGGAGGGGCAAAGGGTTCAAGGTTCACCAGAAACAAGGCACAAGGCAGGATTGTCCAATAGATCAGACAGGGATCTGGCCAACATCTGAGGTGTGTCAGCAAGAAGAGACATCGCAGAGGTCATAGGTTCAGGCCCGGGTCCTGACAATTATATATGACTGACACATAACTGTAGTTCCAAATTGGCGTGATGGATCGACGCGTTTCATGAGAGCCTTGCTTCCTCTGGATCCATGCTATTATATATGCAACCAGTGTAAATGTAGAAAGCTTACAGGGGCTGAATCCACACAATGGGGGAGGGGGGGTGTGAAGTGGTGTCACCATATATTTCCAAAAAGCATAGAGTCCAATCCAGGGGATATTCAGTTAGTGACGCCCCAACTATCTAAAAATGCCCAACAGAGTTCCCAGTATATAGGAGATCCACCAATATCTCCCAGTGGTAAAAGGGATCCACTAATAATTTTACTAGGCACAGCCGCTACCACAAGGGTCTTCAAAAAGACCGGGACGCAAATTTTAAAGACCACATGGTGGCGGCTGTGAAATAAAAATAATAAATAAAAAAGTGTTTAAAAAATGTTGTTAAATAAATAAAAATTATTAAAAAATGTAAAAGCACCCCCGTCACCCCCACATACACTGCATATAAAAAAAAGCGCAGCATCCATTGTGTTACACATGCAAGGTATCACCATGAACGTCAGAGTGAGATCAATAATTCTGGGGCCATCACTCCTGCTTAACTCTAAGGCTGCATTTACACATGATCACGGGTGGAAGCGACGCGATTCCGCCCGCGATTTCAAATCGCTGCAAAAAGCAGGACGCATTTACAATGCCATTACTTCTTAATGGCAACCCAATCGGACCGGGAATTGTCGCGTGGTCAGACGTGGCAAAGCGCGGCGCTGTCACCTAAAAGAAGCTCATGGTCCTCTTTGCGTGACAAGCATCAAGCCTTTGCGATTTGCTGCGATTTACCGCGTGACAATTGTGGCAAAATTTAGGCACGATTAGGGTGTCACTAAGAAGTAATGGTATCGCATTTTGCAGCGATTTAGGCTGCAACCTAATCGCGGGCCGAATGCAGCCTAAACTGACAACCTGTAAAGCAGGGGTCTCAAACTGTTGGCCCTCCAGCTCCAACTACAATTCCCATGAGGCATTGCAAGGCTCACAGTTACAAGCATGGCTTCCACAGGCAGAGGCATGATGGGACTTGTAGTTCCGCAACAGCTGGAGGGCACGCTAGTTTGAGACCCCTGCGGGTATAAGGCTTAAAAAGCGCCCCCCTAAGGACAATTTTTGGGGTACTGTCGTTTTCTTTCATTCCACTGGTGTGCGCAATTGTAAGACTTTGACATGTTTGGTATCTATTTACTCGGCACAACCCAATCTTTTATATTTTACTCAAATAAATGGGTATAATACTGTGTGTGATTGCACTAAAATTCATTTTGGTGTATTTTTTTTCCTGAACATATGCTTTGATAACCAGTTGTGCAAATATAGCACAACATGAAAAAAAAATTGCAACTGCCGCCATTTTATTCTCCAGGGCCTCTGCTTTCAGAAAACGTATACTTTTTTTGGCAGATGTACAGAAATTTCTAGCAAAAAATTTAGATTTTTAGCGTGTGTGAAAAGACTGCTGGGTCGGCAGTAAGGGTTTGTAGTATTTTTTCCCGGAGTTCTCCTTTATTGCAGTTTCTTCTACTTCACTGAAGCGCCCCCGAGGCGGACATATGAACAGGATTGGGCAGCTTTTTTTTTTTTTTTTTTTTTTATCTCTGCATGCGGAACTGTCAGTGCTGCAGGCGGCGGGGGCTCCAGATGGCCTCTTGGGAAGGCTGGATTGGGCCTGTACACCGGCCATCATCTGGGATCCTCCACCACCATTGCTGCGCTTTCTTCGAATCCTTCGCTGTGCGCACATCTGTTACACCCCCCCCCCATCCTCCTCCAGTGATCACTTCAGTGACTCTGTTTGCTGCAAGCTGACTCGTTGATTGTGTCGTGTTTGTGGGGTGGTGAGAGAGTGTCAGGACGCTCATACATGGGGTGCAGGGGACCGGAACGGGCCTGTCGCTCTTCTGTACCGTCAGTTTCAACTTTCACCGGTGGAAACTTTTCTCCAGATTTTTCCAGGATTGGGGAGTCCAGGTGCAGCCGATTCCATAAGATGGACCGATAAAGAACTTTCCGTTTTTGGAACACAAGGGGTAGATCATTTCTCTTCATGGGGGAGGGTTCAGCTTTGAGGACGCAGAGGGGAAAAAATGAGGGGGTGAGCGTACTGGCAAAATTGTGCAGTGGGAGGGGCTTAAAACTTAAGTGCAGGGGTCAGAGGTACATAAGACTCAGGGGTCAGAGGTACATAAGACTCAGGGGTCAGGGGTCAGAGGTACATAAGACTCAGGGGTCAGAGGTACATAAGACTCAGGGGTCAGAGGTACATAAGACTCAGGGGTCAGAGGTACATAAGACTCAGGGGTCAGGGGTCAGAGGTACATAAGACTCAGGGGTCAGAGGTACATAAGACTCAGGGGTCAGAGGTACATAAGACTCAGGGGTCAGAGGTACATAAGACTTATGTCCCGTACACATGGTCGGATTATAGTCCCGACGTACGTGTTTTACGTCACCGTGTTCAGAACGATCGGATTTTCCGACAACTTTGTGTGACCGTGTGTATGCAAGACAAGTTTGAGCCAACATCCGTCTGAAAAAATCCTAGGATTTTGTTGTCGGAATGTCCGATCAATGTCCGACCGTGTGTACGGGGCATTAGAGTGAAGGGGTCAGAGGTACAAAAGACTCAGGGTGCAGGGGTCAGAAGTACATAAGACTTAGAGTCAAGGGGTCAGAAGTACATAAGGCTCAGAGTGAAGGGGTCAGAGGTTCATAAGACTCAGAGTGCAGGGATCAGTGGTACATAAGACTCCGAGTGCAAGGCTCAGAGGTACATAAGACTCAGGGTGCAGGGATCAGAGGTACATAAGACTCAGGGTGCAGGGGTTAGAGGTACATAAGACTCAGGGTGCAGGGATCAGTGGTACATAAGACTCCGAGTGCAAGGCTCAGAGGTACATAAGACTCAGGGTGCAGGGATCAGAGGTACATAAGACTCAGGGTGCAGGGATCAGAGGTACATAAGACTCAGGGTGCAAGGGTCAGAGATATATAAGACTCAGAGAGCAGGGGTCAGAGGTACATAAGACTCAGGGGTCAGGGGTCAGAGGTACATAAGACTCAGAGAGCAGGGGTCAGAGGTACATGAGACTCAGAGAGCAGGGGTAAGAGGTACATAAGACTCAGGGGTCAGGGGTCAGAGGTACATATGACTCAGAGAGCAGGGGTAAGAGGTACATAAGACTCAGGGGTCAGAGGTAAATAAGACACAGAGTGCAGGGGTCAGAGGTATATAAGACTCAGAGAGTAGAATTCAGAAGTACATAAGACTCAGGGTGCAGGGATCAGAGGTACATAAGACTCAGAGTGCAAGGGTCAGAGGTACATAGGACTCGGAGTGCAGGGGTCAGAGGTACATAAGACTCAGAGAGTAGGCATCAGAGGTACATAAGACTCAGGGTGCAGGGATCAGAGGTACATAAGACTCAGAGAGTAGGGTTCAGAGGTACATAAGACTCAGGGTGCAAGGGTCAGAGGTCCATAAGACTCAGAGTGCAGGGGTCAGAGGTACAAAAAACTCAGAGAGCAGGGTTCAGAGGTACATACGACTCAGGGTGCAGGGGTCAGAGGTACATAAGACTCAGAGAGTAGGGTTCAGAGGTACATAAGACTCAGAGTGCATGGGTCAGAGGTATATAAGACTCAGGGTGCAGGGATCAGAGGTACGCAAGACTCAGAGAGCAGGGGTCAGAAATACATAAGACACAGAGTGCAGGGGTCAGGAGTACATAATACACACAGTGCAGGGGTCAGAGGTGCATAAGACACAGAGCGCAGGGGTCAGAAGTACATAAGACACAGAGTGCAGGAGTCAAAAGTACATAAGACACAGAGAGCAGGGGTCAGAATTACATAAGACACAGAGCGCAGGGGTCAGAAGTACATAAGACACAGAGTGTAGGGGTCAAAAGTACATAAGACACAGAGAGCAGGGGTCAGAATTACATAAGACACAGCGTGCAGGGGTCAGGAGTACATAAGACACAGAGTGCAGGGGTCAGAATTACATAAGACACAGAGTGCAGGGGTCAAAAGTACATAAGACACAGAGAGCAGGGGTCAGAATTACATAAGACACAGAGTGCAGAGGTCAGAAGTACATAAGACACAGAGTGCAGGGGTCAGAAGTACATAAGACACAGAGTGCAGGGGTCAGAAGTACATAAGACACAGAGTGCAGGGTTCAGAAGTACATAAGACACAGAGTGCAGAGGTCAGAAGTACATAAGACACAGAGTGCAGGGGTCAGAAGTACATAAGACACAGAGTGCAGGGGTCAGAAGTACATAAGACACAGAGAGCAGGGGTATGAATTACATAAGACACAGAGCGCAGGGGTCAGAAGTACATAAGACACAGAATGTAGGGGGGCAGAAGTACATAAGACACAGAGTGCAGGGGTCAGAATTACATAAGACACAGAGTGCAGGGGTCAGAATTACATAAGACACACAGAGTGCAGGGGTCAGAAGTACATAAGACACAGAGTGTAGGGGGTCAGAAGTACATAAGACACAGATGGTAGGGGTTCAGAAGTACATAAGACACAGAGTGCAGGGGTCAGAAGTACATAAGACACAGAGTGTAGGGGGTCAGAAGTACATAAGACACAGAGTGCAGGGGTCAGAATTACATAAGACACAGAGTGCAGGGGTCAGAATTACATAAGACACAGAGCGCAGGGGTCAGAAGTACATAAGACACAGAGTGTAGGGGGTCAGAAGTACATAAGACACAGAGTGCAGGGGTCAGAAGTACGTAGCACACAGAGTGCAGGCAGACTGTATTTCCATAGGTAACGCCCACATGTGACGCTGACCCCCCATGATTGAAAGAACTGAAATCCAGTCAGTAAAATGGGCAGACCAGGGACAGTTTGCTCTCTCTCCTTGTGAAGAGGGACTGGTCTTGTCTCTGCCCCTTCCTGTCATTTGTTGTAGTGGGTGGAGCCTGCTGTGCCCCACCAACAACTCTGCTCTCTCTCCTTGTGCAGGGGGACCGGTCTTGTCTCCACCCACTCCTGTGGTTTTCAGTGGTGGGTGGGGCATGCTGGGTCCCTCCCACAGCTCTGCTCTCTGCACCGGCTATGCACAGCACAGTGATGATGTCACTGCTACTTTTACCGGGTAATATCTGGGCTTCTAAAGACATTTGGTGCAATGTTTTTTTTTATTCTGTTGTGGCCATTGAGGAGTAGATGTAAATGAAAATATCTGTCCTTGAAGTCGGTCACACATTCCACCCCGAGAGGTAGGTTGGCGGTTTGGCACAGGGTGGCATCACCGAGCCGATGTGGGAAGATGGCGCCCACAATGAGTCATATTTTAGTGGTCGGTCGCTGTCAGCGACTCCACACAGCTCATTACAGAAGGGTTAATCAGTAGAGAGACTTCTTCCCTCTCCCTGTTTACTCAGATAAGCCAATTAGGGATCAAAGGCTCTCTGATTAATGTGGCCCCTCAGTGGTGGTGGATGAGGAGCGCAGAGCACTGGGCCGGTACACTGGAGGTTTTATGTTCCAGACAAAGGGCGTGAGAACCTGCGAGTATCTTGTCCCATTAATGCATGACAGAGCCGGGGCTCCCAGAGGCCTCTTCTGCTCCATAAACTGGGACAATCTCATCCTGTAATCCACAGGTCCGTTCCACTCCGTCTGAGCACTAAAACTGTCACTGTATCCTCATAAACATGAAGGCCTGGCTTTGTATTTCCACCATGGTGGTAGTGGAGGATTGGACTGTGTTAGCTATTGATTCATGTGAAAAGTTTGGAGTTTACGTGACGCCATTTATTGGCTAACGCTGTAAATGATTAAGCATGCAAGCCTTCGTGATGCCTCAGGATATACGCACATGACTGTATTTAAAAACAGCAACTGGGATGCAGGCGGCAACTTTCCTTCTAGTGTCCTTTGTCGCCAGTATTACGGTCCAGCATCATCCATTGTTAGTATGCAGGTGGCTATGGCCACCCAGCATTGCAAGGACAAAGCAGATATTGCTGACTAGTAGGGATGAGCTTCGTGTTCGAGTCGAACCCATGTTCGACTCGAACATCGGCTGTTCGATCGTTCGCCGAATTGCGAACGTTATGGGCCGTTCGCGCTAAATTCGTGTGGCGCGTCACGGCCCATAATTCACTGCGGCATCGCAGTGCATTGCTGGCTGATGATTGGCCAAGCATGCACTATGACCCGCATGCTTGGCCAATCACAGCGCTGTCAGTAGAGAGAGCTGTAATTGGCCAAAGCCAGGGTGGCTTTGGCCAATTACGGCTCAGGGCATTTAGTACACACCCCACACTATATAAGGCCGCCTGCACGGCGGCCCTGTGTAGTGTGTGTTCCGGTGTGCTGAGAGATAGAGAGAGAGAGAGACAGTGTCATTTGATTTGAGTTAGATAGATTAGGCAGAACAGTCAGTCAGTTAGCTGCACTTACAGTGTATTGTGTATATATATGCATCCCAGGTGTTGCATATATATATATACACTGTATTCAGTTTAGCTAGATCCGTTCCTGTTATCTTCTATCTAGACTATTTACATTTAATGCAGTGCGTCCTGCTCACAGTGTTCAGCTAGATCCGTTCCTGTTATCTTCTAGACTATTTACATTTAGTGCAGTGCGTCCTGCTCACAGTGTTCAGCTAGATCCGTTCCTGCTATTTACATTTAGTGCAGTGCGTCCTGCTCACAGTGTTCAGCTAGATCCGTTCCTGTTAAATTCCTACTGACCGGCAGGCTTGTCTGGTTACAGTATATAAAGCTACCTGAAGAAAATTACAGGTGTTCTATTTGATCCTATTAGTACCACGGTCAGGCAGCTAGACTATTTACATTTAGTACAGTGTGTCCTGCTCACAGTGTTCAGCTAGATCCGTTCCTGTTAAATTCCTACTGACCGGCAGGCTTGTCTGGTTACAGTATATAAAGCTACCTGAAGAAAATTACAGGTGTTCTATTTGATCCTATTAGTACCACGGTCAGGCAGCTAGACTATTTACATTTAGTACAGTGTGTCCTGCTCACAGTGTTCAGCTAGATCCGTTCCTGTTATCTTCCTACTGACAGGCAGGCTTGTCTGGTTACAGTATATAAAGCTACCTGAAGAAAATTACAGGTGTTCTATTTGATCCTATTAGTACCACGGTCAGGCAGCTAGACTATTTACATTTAGTACAGTGCGTCCTGCTCACAGTGTACAGCTAGATCCGTTCCTGTTATCTTCCTACTGACAGGCAGGCTTGTCTGGTTACAGTATATAAAGCTACCTGAAGAAAATTACAGGTGTTCTATTTGATCCTATTAGTACCACGGTCAGGCAGCTAGACTATTTACATTTAGTACAGTGCGTCCTGCTCACAGTGTTCAGCTAGATCCGTTCCTGTTATCTTCCTACTGACAGGCAGGCTTGTCTGGTTACAGTATATAAAGCTACTTGAAGAAAATTACAGGTGTTCTATCCCAGCTTAGTGCAGCTACAGGCCATTAGTATGTCTGGAAGGCCAAGAAGGAGAGGCAGACAGTCACAAGCCAATAAGAGAGGGCAAGCAGGCTCTGTGTCTAGTGCTGGTCGTGGAGACGGTGCATCCTCATCAGCACGTGGCCATGGGACACGCTTGGCCTTTTTTTCGGCAGCTGGCCATGTTGAGCCGCAACATGCGGAAGACTTGGTCGAGTGGATGACCAAGCCGTCCTCATCCTCCTCATCCTCTCTCACCCATGCCCAGGGTGCTTTGTCTGGCAAAGCAGCGGCCTCTTCCCTCAGCTCAATGTCATCAGTGACTCCTTCCCTAGCTCCACCATGTCCTCATGAGGATTCCCTCGAACTGTTTGACCACAGTGTTGGGTACATGCTCCAGGAGGATGCCCAGCGTTTGGAAGGCTCTGATGACGATACTGAGCTCGATGAAGGCAGTAACATGAGCGCGGACAGAGGGGGTGCCCAAGAAGGACAGCAATCTGGCAGTCATGCTCCCCCTGCTGCAGCATACTGCCAGGTTTGCTCCAGTGATGAGGAGGGAGGGGATGATGAGGTCACTGACTCAACGTGGGTGCCTGATAGGAGAGAGGAGGAGGAGGAGGAGGAGGAGGAGGAGGAGGAGGAGGAGGAGGAGGAGGAGGCGGCAGCACATCACCAACGAGGCAGGATGCCCTCCAGGGGCCAGCCTAAGGGCAGCACATTGACTGCATCACACCCCAAAGCTCCACATGTGCAGGGCGCTGCAGTCTCTGCGCGTTATTCAAAAAGTTCTTTGGTGTGGGCCTTTTTTGAGACGAGTGCATCAGATCGCACCGCTGCTATTTGCAACATATGTCTCAAGCGTATCTCGCGTGGCCAAAATATCTCCCGCTTGGGTACCACATGCTTGACCAGACATATGTTGACCTGCCATGCAGTTCGTTGGCAAGCGTATCTAAAAGACCCACACCAAAGAACAAAGAGGATCTCTCCTTGCTCCTCATCAGCTGAGATTTCCAACCCCACTAGACCTTCAGTCCTCTCTGAGACCTACAGTGAGAGGAATGAAGGTGTAGAATTAGGTGTGTCACAGCCAAGTACTTGTGGGCAATCTGCTTTTGGTACACCGACGTCAGATTGTACCAGGCAAATTTCCCTGCCCCAGCTGCTGCACCGCCGAAAGAAGTTTGCTCCCAGCCATCCACATGCCCAGCGGTTGAATGCTAGCTTGGCAAAATTGCTAGCACTTCAACTGCTGCCTTTTCAGTTGGTAGACTCTGCCCCCTTCCGTGAGTTTGTGGAATGTGCGGTTCCTCAGTGGCAGGTACCCAAACGCCACTTTTTCTCACGGAAGGCGATTCCGGCTCTCTACCGGCATGTGGAAGGCAATGTCCATGCCTCGCTGGACAGGGCGGTCAGCGGTAAGGTGCATATTACCGCTGACTCATGGTCCAGCAGGCATGGACAGGGACGTTACCTAAGTTTCACGGCGCATTGGGTGACTCTGCTGGCAGCTGGGAAGGATGCAGGACAAGGTGCAGTAGTGTTGGAGGTTGTTCCGCCACCACGCCTCCAAAATGCTGATTGTGACACACCTCTCTCCTCCACCCCCTCCTCTTCTTCTTCCTCCATGGCCTCTTCCTCGGAACCAGCGGTGCTCCGTAGGCGTTCAAGGGGCTACGCAAGTACGCAGGCCAAAAGATGCCATGCGGTGCTTGAGCTGGTGTGCTTGGGGGACAGGAGCCACACTGGGGCAGAGGTTCTGTCAGCTCTGCAGGGGCAGGTTCAGAGGTGGTTGACGCCACGCCAACTTAAGGCAGGAATGGTGGTTTGCGACAATGGCACCAACCTCCTCTCTGCCCTCCGACAGGGACAAATGACCCATGTGCCCTGTTTGGCTCACGTCCTTAACTTGGTGGTGCAGCGGTTCTTGGGCAGGTACCCGGGCTTACAGGATGTCCTGAGGCAGGCCAGGAAAGTCTGTGTGCATTTCCGCCGGTCATATAATGCCAGTGCTCGGCTGACGGACCTCCAAAAGGAGTTTAACCTGCCCAAGAACCGCCTAATCTGTGACATGCCCACCAGGTGGAACTCAACGTTGGCCATGCTGCAGCGGCTGCACACGCAGCAGAGGGCCATCAATGAGTACCTGTGCGACTATGGCACCAGGACAGGGTCAGGGGAGCTTGGTTTTTTTTCCCCACGCCAGTGGGCCATGATCAGGGATGCATGCACTGTCCTGTCACCATTCGAGGAGGCCACGAGGATGGTGAGCAGTGACAGTGCATGCATCAGTGACACTGTCCCCCTTGTCCACCTGTTGGAGCACACGCTGCGTGGAATAATGGACAGGGCACTTGAGGCAGAACAGAGGCAGGAAGAGGAGGACTTCCTTAGCTCTCAAGGCCCCCTTTATCCAGACAGTGTTCCTGCGTGCCCGCCGATCACACAGGAAGAGGACGAGGAGGAAGAGGAGGAGGAGGAAGATTGTGTCAGTATGGAGGTGGAGCCTGGCACTCAGCATCAGCAGCAGTCTTTAAGGGATCAGTCCCAAGAAACACATGGACTTGTACGTGGCTGGGAGGAGGTGGCTGCGGACCATGTCGTTCTTAGTGACCCAGAGGACTCCGGACCGAATGCCTCAGCAAACCTACGCTGCATGGCCTCCCTGATCCTGCAAAGCCTGCGTAAGGATCCTCGTATTCGTGGTATCAAGGAGAAGGACCAATACTGGCTGGCAACCCTCCTTGATCCACGTTACAAGGGTAAGGTTGCGGACCTTATCTTGCCATCGCAGAGGGAGCAGAGGATGAAACATCTTCGGGAGGCCTTGCAGAAAGGTCTGTGCAACGCGTTCCCAGAGACTGGGAGGTTACAAACTCCTGTTTCTGGACAACGTGTTGCTGAGGCTTCGGTCAGTCAAAGAAGGAGCGGTGGAGAAGGTGGCCGTCTGACCGATGCGTTCAGACAATTTTTTGGTCCGCAGCCCCAAGGTATGATCGGTTCCAGCAACCATCGCCAGCGTCTGTTTTACATGGTGCAGGAATACCTAGGGGCAAGATCAGACTTGGACACCTTTCCCACCGAAAATCCTCTGGGTTACTGGGTCTTGAGGATGGATCACTGGCCAGAGCTTGCACAGTATGCAATTGAGCTACTGGCCTGTCCTGCATCCAGCGTTCTTTCGGAACGCACATTCAGTGCTGCTGGAGGCGTGGTAACCGATCACAGGGTGCGTCTGTCCACCGACTCGGTCGATCGGCTGACCTTCATAAAAATGAATGAGTCTTGGATCACCACCAGCTACCAAGCACCTGATGCTGATGTAACCGAATAATTTTTTTTGAAATCTCAGATCCCTTCAAAGACTGCCTATGCTGATGCTGAGTGACTATCCCTGAGTAATTATCCTCTTCCTCCTCAATCATCACGCTGATAGCTTGTAAGAACATTTTTGGTTCTGGGCGCCACCACCAGTGCCTAAGGCACAATTTTTCAGCCCCTGTTTAACAGGGGCGTGTAATTACAATTTTTGATGCAATACTTTGCAGTAGGGCTCGTTCCTGCGTTCCAACTAGAGTGTCTGTGAGGGGTTGCAGTGTTGTGGCACCAGCACCAGTGCCTAAGGCCCAATTTTTCTGCCCCTGTCTAACAGGGGCGTGTAATTACAATTTTTGAAGCAATCATTTGCAGCAGGGCTCGTTCCTGCGTTCCAACTAGAGTGTCTGTGAGGGGTTGCAGTGTTGTGGCACCAGCACCAGTGCCTAAGGCCCAATTTTTCTGCCCCTGTCTAACAGGGGCGTGTAATTACAATTTTTGAAGCAATAATTTGCAGCAGGGCTCGTTCCTGCGTTCCAACTAGAGTGTCTGTGAGGGGTTGCAGTGTTGTGGCACCAGCACCAGTGCCTAAGGCCTAATTTTTCAGCTGCTGTTCAACAGGGGCATGTAATTACAATTCTTGATCTAATATTTCACAGCAGGGCCCTGTGAGGGCTTACAGTGTTGTGGCCACAGCAACACCTAAGGCCCAAATTTCTGCTGAGTATATAGGGCAGGACCCTACTTTCAAACATCTAACTTACAAACGACTCCTACTTGCAAACGGAAGGAGACAACAGGAAGTGAGATGAAATCTACCCCTAGGAAGGGAAATTCTCTCCTGTAAGAGTTAATATGGGAAAACAAGTTCTCCTTTCCACTGATGCTTTCCAATCCTTGTTCCACAAAAAAACCCAAATTTTCAAAAAACATTTTTCATTGGGACAAAAAAGTGAGGTGAAATCTTCTGAAGAGGAGGAAAGACAGCAAAACAAATGTCACAGGGGTGATAACCCTTCCCTATGTTTTCCAAAAAGCTTAGAAAAGATTTTTTGGCTGGAGCTAAACACGTTAAAAATGTTCAAAATTACAAACAGATTCTACTTAACAACAAACCTGTATACTGCTGTTCAGAGTATATAGGGCCTGGTGGCCCCACACCTTTCCTTATTTTAATTTGGGTGCGGGGTTCCCCTTAATATCCATACAAGACCCAAAGGGCCAGGTAATGGACTGGGGGGTACCCATGCCGTTTGTCTCACTGATTTTCATCCATATTGCCATGACCCGACATGACATTAAACCCGCAAGCAGTTTTAAATGAGATTTTTTCCTTTAAAAATGACATTTGGTGCAGGGACTGTTCTAAACATGGGAAACACGCGTCACTTTACAGGCATACTATAGACACCCCCCAGGTACGATATTTAAAGGAATATTTCACTTTTTTTTTTTTACTTTAAGCATCATTAAAATCACTGCTCCCGAAAAAACGGCCGTTTTTAAAAGTTTTTTTTGCATTGATACATGTCCCCTGGGGTAGGACCCGGGTCCCCAAACCCTTTTTAGGACAATACCATGCAAATTAGCCTTTAAAATGAGCACTTTTGATTTCGAACGTTCGAGTCCCATAGACGTCAATGGGGTTCTAACGTTCGTGCGAACTTTCGGTCCGTTCGCGGGTTCTGGTGCGAACCGAACCGGGGGGTGTTCGGCTCATCCCTACTGACTAGCATCCTCAGTTGCTAGGATGTAGGCCGTTGTTGTCCTCTAACACCATATAAAAATATGGCAGTTAGGATTCATGCGGCTATTGCTACATAGGGTCCTCAATTGCTATAACACAAGCAGCTATTGCCATGTGGCCTACTCAGTTGCGGCTGCTCCATTGCTAGGACACAGACAGCTATTGCCAACTAGCAACCTCAGTTCCTAGGATGTAGGTGGTTGTTGTCCTCTAACACCATTTACAAATATGGCAGTTAGGATGCATGCAGTTATTGCCATGTGGCCTCCTCATTTGCAACTGTTGCAACCTAACATCCTCCAATTCTAGGACACAGACAGCCATTGCCACCTAGAAACCTCAGTTGCTAGAATGCAGGCGGTTGTTGTCCTCTAACACCATATAAAAATATGGCAGTTAGGATGCATGTGGCTATTGCTACATAGTGTCCACAGTTGCTAGGATATAAGCAGCTATTGCCATATGGCCTCCTCAGCTGCAGCTCCTTCATTGCTAGGACACTGACGGGTATTGCCTCCTAGCATCTTCTGTTGCTAGGATGCAGGCGGCTATTGCTACATAGTGTCCTCAATTGGTAGGACAAAAGCAGCTACTGCCATGTGGCCTCCTTAGTTGTGGCTGCTCCATTGCTAGGACACAGACAGCTATTGCCATCTAGCAACTTCAGTTGCTAGGATGTAGGCAGTTGTTGTCCTCTAACACCATTTACAAATATGGCAGTTAGGATGCATGCAGTTATTGCCATGTGGCCTCCTCATTTGCAGCTATTGCAACCTAACATCCTCCATTGCCAAGACATAGACAGCTATTGCCACCTGGCAACCTCAGTTTCTAGGATGCAGGCAGTTGTTGTCCTCTAACACCATCTAGAAAAATATGGCAGTTAGGATGCATGTGGCTATTGCTACATAGTGTCCACAGTTGCTAAGATATAAGCAGCTATTGCCATATGGCCTCCTCCTGCTAGGACACTGAGGTGTATTGCCTTCTAGCATCTTCTGTTGCTAGGATGCAGGCGGTTGTTGACCTCTAACGCCATCTAAAAATATGGCAGTTAGGATGCATACGGCTATTGCTACATAGTGTTCACAGTTGCTAGGACACAAGCAGCTATTGCCATGTGGTCTCCTCAGCTGCAGCTTCTCCATTGTTAGGACAAGATGGGTATTGCCTCCTAGCATCTTCTGTTGCTAGGATGCAGGCGGTTGTTGACCTTTAACTCCAATTAAAAATATGGCAGTTAGGATGTGTGCAGCTATTTGTACATAGTGTCCACAATTGCTAGAACACAAGCAGCTATTGCCATGCGGCCTCAGCTGCATCTCCCCTATTGCTAGGACAAAGATGGGTATTGCCTCCTAGCATCTTCTGCTAGGATGCAGGCGGTTATTGTCCTCTAACCATATAAAAATATGGCAGTTAGGATGCATGTGGCTATTGCTACATAGTGTCTTCCGTTGCTAGGAGACAGGCAGCTATTATCGCCCAGTATTCTCATTTGCTAGAAAACAGGTGGATATTGGCACCTAGCATCCTAAGTTGCTAAGACTCAGGCAGCTATGGCCATATAACACCCTCCATTACCGGGACACAGACTACTGCTGCAGCATAGCATCATCATTTGAAGGCAAAAAAATGAGTTCAGACACCAAAGTTTCCGACGTTTCAGACGCAAAACGCGGTACCCCTGTTTAGCCGCGTTTTCGTTTAGAAGCGTTTTTAAAGTTGCCCTGTTTAAAATTATAGCAAATGGTGAAAAAACACTAAAAAATATTTTAAAACTTGTAACTGCTTGCTATGCTTCATAGACCATTTATATACCCATAATGAGCCCATGATCCAATCCAATACACCACACCACTAGCATTGCTGTAAGCCCAAAGTGTTTTTGGAATTTGACCTATTTGTAGTTAGATTTCAACCAGATGACCCCACCACCATTGAGCTTCACCCCCGACTTGATCAAACATAGTTGCATGAAATTTAATATCAGGCTTTTTTAATTGCATTTTTCCCTCATGTTAAATTCTAGGTAGCTTCGACAATGATTAAGGTTAGGGTTTTTCCCCTTGAAGAACAAGTTACAAGAACAAGTTTAGGGTTATGGTTTCCGGTTAGGGTTAGGGTTTCCGGTTAGGGTTAGGGTTTTCCATTAGGGTTAGGGGGTTATGGTTAGGGTTTTTCCCCTTGAAGAACAAGTTACAAGAACAAGAACATGTTTAGGGTTATGGTAAGGGTTATGGTTTTCGGTTAGGGTTAGGGTTTCCGGTTAGGGTTAGGGGTTAGGGTTAGGATTAGGGTTTCCCATTAGGGTTAGGGGGTTATGGTTAGGGTTAGGGTTTTCCCCTTGAAGAACAAGTTACAAGAACAAGAACAAGTTTAGGGTTATGGTAAGGGTTATGGTTTTCGGTTAGGGTTTCCGGTTAGGGTTACGGTTTCCCATTAGGGTTATGGGGTTATGGTTAGGGTTTTTCCCCTTGAAGAAAAAGTTACAAGGATAAGAACATATTTAGGGTTATGGTTTCCCGTTAGGGTTAGGGTTAGGGTTTGCGGTTAGGGTTAGGATCAGGGTTTCCCATTAGGGTTAGGGGGTTATGGTTAGGGTTAGGGTTTTTCCCCTTGAAGAACAAGTTACAAGAACAAGAACATGTTTAGGGTTATGGTAAGAGTTATGGTTTCCTGTTAGGGTTAGGGGTTAGGGTTAGGATTAAGGTTTCCCATTAGGGTTAGGGGGTTATCGTTAGGGTTTTCCCCTTGAACAACAAATTACAAAACAAGAACAAGTTTAGGGTTATGGTAAGGGTTATGGTTTTCCGTTAGGGTTAAGGTTTCCGGTTAGGGTTACGGTTTCCCATTAGGGTTAGGGGGTTATGGTTAGGGTTTTTCCCCTTGAAGAAAAAGTTACAAGAACAAGAACATGTTTAGGGTTATGGTTTCCCGTTAGGGTTAGGGGTTAGGGTTAGGATCAGGGTTTCCCATTAGGGTTAGAAGGTTATGGTTAGGGGTTTCCCCTTGAAGAACAAGTTAGGGTTAGGGTTTCCGGAGGCTTTGGGAGGGTCCTATGATGTTATCTTAAATAAACGCTTCTAGACGCAAACGCGGCAAAACAGCGCTAATCGTGGCATGCAAGCGTGGCAAAATGGGCATTTTTAAACGCCGGTTTCAAGCTGTCAATACAATGCTACTATTTAAGTACATTTTGTCATGTTACAACCAAAAACTTACATTAAATGTGTTTTATTGGGATTTTATGTTATAGACCAACACAAAGTGGCACATAATTGTGAAGTGGAAGGTTAATTTTTTTTACAAATAAATATGTGAAAAGTGTGGGGGGGCATTTGTATTCAGCCCCCTTTACTCTGATACCTCTAACTAAAATCTAGTGGAACCAATTGCCTTCAGAAGTCACCTAATTAGTAAATAGAGTCCACCTGTGTGTAATTTAATCTCAGTATAAATACAGCTGTTCTGTGAAGCCCTCAGAGGTTTGTTAGGGAACCTTAGTGAACAAACCGCATCATGAAGGCCAAGGTACACATCAGACAGGTCAGGGATAAAGTTCAGGGAAGTTTAAAGCAGAGTTAGGTTATAAAAAATGTCCCAAGCTTTGAACATCTTACGGAGCTCTGTTCAATCCATCATCCGAAAATAGAAAGAGTATGGCACAACTGCAAACCTACTAAGACATGGCCGTCCACCTAAACTGACCGGCCGGGCAAGGAGAACATTCATCAGAGAAGAGCCAAGAGGTCCATGGTAACTCTAGAGAAGCTGCAGAGATCCACAGCTCAGGTGGAAGAATCTGTCCACAGGACAACTATTAGTCGTGTTCTCCACATATCTGACCTTTATGGAAGAGTGACAAGAAGAAAGACATTGTTGGAAGAAAGTCATAAGAAGTCCCGTTTGAATTTTGGGAGAAGCCATGTGGGGGACACAGCAAACATGTGGAAGAAGGTCCTCTGGTCAGATGAGACCAAAATTGTACTTTTTGCCCTAAAAGCAAAACTCTATGTGTGAAGGAAAACTAACACTGCACATCACCCTGAACACACCATCCACACCGTGAAACATGGTGGTGGCAGCATCATGTGGTGGGGATGCTTTTCTTCAGCAGGGACAGGGAAGCTGGTCAGAGTTGATGGGAAGATGGATGGAGCAAAATACAGGACAATCTTAGAAGAAAATCTGTTATGCCGCGTACACACGACCGGATTTTCCGTCAGAATAGACTCGAACGGTCTTTCCGACAGAGTTCCGTTGAAACGGACTTGCCTATACACGATCACACCAAAGTCCGATCGTTTAGAACACGATGACGTTCGACGGGACTAGAAAAAGGAAGTTCAATAGCCAGTAGCCAATAGCTGCCCTTGCGTCGTTTTTTGGTCCGTCGAAATAGCATACAGACGAGCGGTTTTCCCGATAGGAACTGATTCCATTGGAAAGATTTGAAACATGTTCTATTTCCAGGTCCGTCAGAATTTTAGAAAGAAAAAGTCAGATGAAGCCCACACACGATCGAAATGTCCTGATGGAATGGTTCCCTCAGACCTTTTCTGCCGGAAAGTGTACGCTGCATTAGAGTCTGCAAAAGACTTTAGACTGGGGCGGAGGTTCACCTTCCAGCAGGACAACGACCCGAAACACACAGCCAGAGCTACAATGGAATGGTTTAGATCAAAGCATATTCATGTGTTAGAATGGCCCAGTCACAGCCCAGACCTAAATCCAATTGAGAATCTGTGGCAAGACTTGAAAATTGCTGATCACAGATGCTCTCCATCCAATCTGACAGAGCTTGAGATATTTTGTAAAGAAGAATGGGCAAAAATGTCCCTCTCTAGATGTGCAAAGCTGGTAGAGACATCCCCAAAAAAGACTTGCAGCCGAAATTGCAGTGAAAGGCGGTTCTACAAAGTATTGACTCCGGGGGGCGCCATACAAATGTACCCCCCACACTTTTCACATATTTATTTGTAAAAAAATGTTGAAAACCATTTATCATTTTCCTTCCACTTCACAATTATGTGCCACTTTGTGTTGGTCCATCACATAAAATCCCAATAAAATACATTTACGTTTTTGGTTGTAACATGACAAAATGTGGAAAATATCAAGGGGTATGAATACTTTTTTAAGGCACTGTATATCCTTTATAATAATAATATTCAGTGGCCGGGCAGGAAGAGGTAACTGAGGCTCTGAATATTAAATATGGAAAAGAAATAGGAGGAGATACAAAGTCTCCATTACCAGTTCATTAATAGGAAATGATCTGCATTGGATAGTCCAACCTTTAGACTGGATTCACACCTATGCATATCAGCGGAAGCTCATCAAAACGCACGTTGTGGGCATTAATGTGAGTTGTTGCGCATTTTCAATATGCGCTTTCATGCATTGAATGTCAGCAAGCATCATAACACACCTCAATATGTGTTGACGTACGTCAGCCATGGTGCATTTACATTGTCAAAAGTATTGGGACACCTGCCTTTACATGCACATGTACTTTAATGACACCCCAGTCTTAGTCCGTAGGGTTCAATATTGAGTTGGCCCACCCTTTGCAGCTATAACAGCTTCAACTCTTCTGGGAAGGCCGTCCACAAGGTTTAGGAGTGTGTCTATGGGAATGTTTGACCGTTCTTCCAGAAGAGCATTTGTGAGGTCAGGCACTGATGTTGGATGAGAAGGCCTGGCTCACAGTCTCCGCCTCTAATTTATCCCAAAGGTGTTCTATGGGGTTGAGGCCAGTCAAGTTCCTCCATCCCAAACTCGCTCATCCATGTCTTTATGGACCTTGCTTTATGCACTGGTCCAAACCATTTGGTGGAGGGGGGATTATGGTGTGGGGGGATGTTTTTCAGGGGTTGGACTTGGCCCCGTAGTTCCAGTGAAGGGAACTCTTAACATTTCAGCATACCAAGACATTTTGGACAATTTCATGCTTCCAACTTTGTGGGAACAGTTTGGTGACGGCCCCTTCCAGTTCCAACATGACTGGGCACCAGTGCACAAAGCAAGGTCCATAAAGACGTGGATGAGCGAGTTTGGGGTGGAGGAACTTGACTGGGCTGACCTCAACCCGATAGAACACCTTTGGGTTGAATTAGAGCGGAGACTGCGAGCCAGGCCTTCTCGTCCAACATCGGTGCCTGACCTCACAAATGCGCTTCTGGAAGAATGGTCAAACATTCCCATAGACACACTCCCAAACCTTGTGGACGGCCTTCCCAGAAGAGTTGAAGCTGTTATAGCTGCAAAGGGTGGGCCAACTCAATATTGAACCCTACGGACTAAGACTGGGATGCCATTAAAGTTGATGTGCGTGTAAAGGCAGGCGTCCCAATACTTTTGGTAATATAGTAAATTTGCACTATGAGGCTATCATGAAGCATGTTGGCATACGTATTAATGCATGCATTTTGATGTCTTTCTGTTCATTTCATTAGAAAATATATCAAGCAAAAATGTGAATGCAACTGTAAATTTTTAATTTTTTTTTTTTTTTGCGCACATTGCATTTGCGTGTGCTGGGGGGAGGGGAAAAATCCGCTATTTAATTGAAGCGAGAAGTGTGCCGCGAGCCGTTTGTGTCACCAGGACAACCCCCTATGGAGGCTCCACTACTACAGGCCCAAAACTTTACAAACACCTTCTTCTTTCTAAAGATCCGTTCAAAAAGCAGATGCAGATAATCAACTAAATCGCGCTGAGGATTTATTGATGGGTTTTGTGTTTTTCTTCACAAATTTTTTTTTTTTTTTTTGACAGGTTGGGTGATAAAATCTGTTGTCTCTTAAAAACGCGACACAAAGTCCGAGATCAACAAATCAGTGAGTTGTCGTCTTCAGCGAGAAGAAGATGCGTCACTCGCTTCTTCTCAAAGTACCAATCTCCGATAATTAAAAAATAAACCGTTATTATGTGCGGGGGTTCAAGAGGCTTTCTGTGTCATCGTAATTCATACGCCAGTCAGAGCCGCCATTGAGACAAGCACGAGCAATCACAACATCCAACTCGCAACCAAATTCGTGTTAATCTGTGAATAGACATGACTGAAATTCCCACGATTCCTATTGATTCACAAGCCTTTGTTCTTAAACACTGTACCATTTAAAGTTGTTTCATTTTAGTCATTCTTTAATTACTTTTTATATTTTTTATTTCTACTGTATTATTTAATTTATTTTATTATTTTATATTTATTTTATAATGTCATTTTCTTTTTATTTTAGCTTAGTTATTGTATTTATTTTATCTTATTACATTTATTTATTTTTTATTATGTTATATCATTTTATTTTCAGTTTAGTTATTTTCTTTACTGTATTTATTTATTATGTTATTTTATGATTTTATGTTTATTTTATTTTATTTTATTATATATGTTATGTTATTTCATCTTTATTACAGTTTAGGTATTTAATTTAATTTATTTATGTGATTATATTAATACATACATTTTTTTAAATTATATCATGTTTTTTTGTTTTATTTTAGTTTAGTTTTTTTTTTTATTTACTTTATTTTCAATATTTGTTTCATTGTATTTATTTTATTATGTTAGTTTATTTTATTTTTTGCATAGTTATTGTATTTCTTTTATTACATATTATTATTTAATGTATTTTTTTTATTCATTCATTCATTTATTTTCATTTATTTTTTGTGATTTTTGTTTAGTTTTTTTATTATTCTTATTATGTATTTATTTTATTATGTAAGTTTATTTTATTTTTTGCATAGTTATTGTATTTCTTTTATTACATATTATTATTTAATGTATTTTTTTATTCATTCATTCTTTATTTTCATTTATTTTTTGTGATTTTTGTTTAGTTTTTTTATTATTTTTATTATGTATTTATTTTATTATGTAAGTTTATTTTGTTTTTTGCATAGTTATTGTATTTCTTTTATTACATATTATTATGTAATGTATTTATTTATTCATTCATTCATTTATTTTATTTTGATTTTTGTTTAGTTTTTTTTTAATTATTATTCTGTTGTAGAATGGCAGCTTACTGTATATTTTTGTGCCACATCCAGTGATAAGCTAAACAATAAAACAATGGACCCCCTAATGGTGGACTTTTAAGGCACTTTGAGAAAATATTACAAAATATTAATACCAATGCAATTTAATAAATTTCAACATTAAAAACAGTAGTAATATAACAAATATTATACAGAATGCATAACAGACATTTTACATGTATGTACACAGTTTCAGAAGTATACTTGCACCCGACGCGTTTCGGTAAATCTACCTCCTTCTTCAGGGGTGGGTGTAAGTTTCCTACTGTTTTTAATGTTGAAATTTAATAAATTACATTGGTATTAATAGTTTTATTATTATTATTATTATTATTATTATTATTATTATTATTATTATTATTATTATTATTATGTTATTTTGTTTTTATTTTTTGCTTATTAGATGTATTTCTTTAATTATATAATATTAATTAACTTATTTATTTATTTATGTGTTTTCATTTTTTTTATTTAGATTTTTGTTTAGTTATTTTCTTATATTTTTGTATTATGTTATTTTATTTTTATTTTGTGCTTAGTTATTGTATTTGTTTTATTACATATTAATAATTAATGTATTTATTTATTTATTCATTTATTCATTCATGTATTTATTCACGTTTTTTTAGATTTTTGTTTAGTTTTCTTCTTCATTTTTTTATTATGTTATTTTTATTTTTTGCTTAGTTTTTGTATTTCTCTGGTTATATATTATTAATTAATGTATTTATTTATTCATTCATTCATTCATTTATTTTCATTTATTTTATTTTGATTTTTGTTTAGTTATGTTCTCATATTTTTTTTTATTATGTTATTATTTTTTTTGCATAGTTATTGTATTTCTTTTGTTAATTAAATTGTATTTATTAATTCATTCATTTATTTTATTTTGATTTTTGTTTAGTTTTGTTCTTATATTTGTTTTTATTATGTTATTTACATTTTCTGCTTAGTTATTGTCTTTCTTTTATTATAAATTATTAATTAATGTATTTTATTTATTCATTTATTTTTTTTATTTATTTTAATTTATTTTACTTTGATTTTTGTTTAGTTATTTTCTTTTATATTGTTTTTTTTATTATTATGTTTATTTTATTTTTATTTTTTTTTTTTGTTTAGTTATTTTATTTATTTTATTATATATTAATAATTCATGTATTTATGAATTTATTTGTTATTTTATTTATTTAATTTGAATTACTTTTTTCTTTTTTCTTTTTTTTTTTTTTTTGCTAATTTAAAAAATATATATCTCTTCTGATCATGGCAAAAACAGAAAGCCATAAGGAACACGCCCCTTGCATTGTGCTGTTGAACTTTTTTTTTCTTCTGGATGGAGTGGGGAAGGGTTAGAACCTCAGTCAGGTTTTTATAGGTGTGCACCCCAAATGTTTTTAAAAAAGATGGTGTCAGTAGGGCAGTGGCCGCTGTCAGTAGTTTGTAATTATTTTATTATTTTTTACAATTTTTTTAGGAGCCCCGTTGGGGGGGCTTTGGTGAAATATCAGCAGGGGGAATCTGTGCCGAAGATCAACACATCAATATGGCCACCCTGGGGCGCTCTGTACACAGATGGTATACAGAACGTCCCCCCAGAAATGTTTTTTCCTGTTTGTGTGATTGGCTCACTGATTTCCCCAGAAGTCTGCACTAAGATACAAGTCAGATTTTGGGCATCCCCTGCAACACAAATGTCAATTTTGGTGAGCTACGCCCAAAGGGGAAATCACTTCTAAAGGGATGCAGACCCTGCCACTTTCCTCATTAGAGCCCTTCAGGTGCAGCAGCTGATGGATAATGATAAAGTCACTCCCATTCACAGTCACTTTGCACATGGACACAGAGAAACAAACAGCTATTTCTTCAGAATAACAAAAGGGAGGAATCTGCAACAAAGTTTGTTACAATCCCTACAATGTACAGAGATCACCCGGGGGGGGGGGTGGGTCAGGTATAAGGGGTGGGCAGGATGGGTGGCTGCCTTGGGCACTGTGGTATGATGTGAGGTGGGGGGGGGGACCATGAGGAGATGGGAATTTGGGCGGCAGCAGGGGTGAGAATTATTCCGGGAGGGGAGTGCTAGGAAAGGTGATTTGGGGGATTTCTGTTGGGAGGGGAAATGAGGGGAAAGGATTTGTGCTAGGAGGGGGATTTGGGGTGTTTGTGCTAGAAGAGGGGATTGGTGCTCGGAGGGGACATTTTATTTGGGGGGTGGGGGAATTTGTGCTAGTGCTAGGAGGGGGGATCTGGGGTCTTTGTGCTAGAAGAGGTGATATGGTGGGGTGGGGATTGGTGCTGGGAGGGGACTTTTTTTTGAGGGGGGGTGTTTGTGCTAGGAGGGGAAATGGGGGGGATTTGTGCTAGGAGGGGGGATTCTTGGTGTTTGTGCTAGAAGAGGTGATATGGGGTGGGATTGATGCTAGGAGGGGAATTTTTTAGGGAGGGAGGGGGATTTGTGTTAGTAGGGATGATCATGGTATATTTGTGCTAGGAGGGGAAATGGGGGGGTAAAGGTTTGTGCTAGGTAGGAGGATTGGGTGGGATTTATTCTAGAAGGGTAATTTGTTGTGTTTGTACTAGAAGAGGCGATGTGGGAGATAATTGGTGCTAGGAGGAGAATTTTTTTTTTGGTGGGGAAGGATTTGTGCTAGGAGGGGAAATGGAGGAGGGGATTAGTGTTAGGAGGGGTGATATGGAGTGAGAGGAGAGGATGTGTATTCAGAGTAGACATTTGAGGGGTAAAGGAATTGTGCTAGGAGGAGTGATTTTTTGGAGGGGGGATTCGTGCTAGTAGGGATGACCGGGGCATATTTGTGCTGGGAGGGGAAATGTGGGAGGGAAATTGTGCTAGGAGAGGAAATAGGGGGGAGGATATGTGCCGGGAGGGGGGGGGAATTTGAGTGGTAGAGGAACTGTGCTAGGAGGAGTGATTTTTTTTTGTGGGGGGGGGGATTTGTGGTAGTAGGGATGATCGGAACATATTTGTGCTGGCAGCGGAAATGGGGGAGGGGAGGATTGGTGCTGGGAGGGGGGGTGTAGAGTGAGAGGACAGGATCGGTACTTGGAGGGGAAATTTGAGTGGTAGAGGAATTGTGCTAGGAGGAGTGATTTTTTTTTTTGGGGTGGGGGGATTTGTGCTAGAAGGGTAAATGGGGGAGGATATGTGCTGGGAGGGGGGATGTGGAGTGAGAGGAGAGGATCAGTACTCGGAAGGGAAATTTGGGGGGTAGAGGAATTGTGCTAGGAGGAGTGTTTTTTTTGGGGGGGGGATTTGTGCAAGTAGGGATGATCGGAACATATTTGTGCTGGGAGGGGAAATAGGGGAGGGGAGGATATGTGCTGGGAGGGGGGATGTGGAGTGAGAGGAGAGGATCGGTACTGGGAGGGGAAATTTGAGGGGTAATTGTGCTAGGAGGAGTGATTTTTTTTTTGGGGGGGGGGATTTGTGCTAGTAGGGATGACCGGGGGCATATTTGTGCTGGGAGGGGAAATGTGGGAGGGAAATTGTGCTAGGAGGGGAAATAGGGGGGAGGATATGTGCTGGGAGGGGGGATGTGGAGTGAGAGGAGAGGATCGGTACTCGGAGGGGAAATTTGAGGGGTAAAGAAATTGTGCTAGGAGGAGTGATTTTTTTTTGGGGTGGGGGGATTTGTGGTAGTAGGGATGATCGGAACATATTTGTGCTGGCAGGGGAAATGGGGGAGGGGAGGATTGGTGCTGGGAGGGGGGATTTGTGCTGGGAGGGAGGATGTAGAGTGAGAGGAGAGGATCGGTACTCGGAGGGGAAATTTGAAGGGTAAAGGAATTGTGCTAGGAGGAGCGATTTTTTTTTTGGGGGGGGGGGATTTGTGTTAATAGGGACGATCTGGGAATATTTGTGCTGGGAGGGGAAATGCAGGAGGGGATTTGTGCTAGGAGGCGAAATGGGGGGATTTGTGCTGGGAGGGGGGGATTGGTGCTGGGAGGGGGGATGTAGAGTGAGAGGAGAGGATCGGTACTCGGAGGGGAAATTTGAGGGGTAAAGGAATTGTGCTAGGAGGAGCGATTTTTTTTTGGGGGGGGGGATTTGTGTTAATAGAGACGATCTGGGAATATTTGTGCTGGGAGGGGAAATGCAGGAGGGGATTTGTGCTAGGAGGCGAAATGGGGGGATTTGTGCTGGGAGGGGAAATGGGGAGGGGAGGATTGGTGCTGGGAGGGGGGATGTAGAGTGTGAGGAGAGGATCGGTACTCGGAGGGGAAATTTGAGGGGTAGAGGACTTGTGCTAGGAGGAGTGATTTTTTTGGGGGGGAGGGGTTTATGCTTAGGGGGTAAGCATGCTGACACATAATGTTCATTTGGGGGGGGGTGCGATTTGGCATGTTGGCCCCGGGCTCTAGATGACCTTCGATGGGAAGACGGTACTTTACCTTTAAGATGATCTGAAAGAGATGAGAGGAAGGAAGGAGGCGTGGCTTCCTCATCACAACTAAATATAGAAGGGGGGCGGGTCAGAGGAGGAAGTGGAAATCCCTGCGTTAGCTGGCGAAGCCTCCAGAGCGGTAAAATAAAACCGCCTGCACCGTACAGATCGCCTTGTGCTGGACAGACTTAAGAAAGGAAAAAATTTTTTAAGGTCGCCGTCCCTTTAATTTTCGGGAGGGGGTACCAATCTTGGGCTGGGGTGCGGCAGCCGATTGCGGTCGCCTTATTTTCTGAGAAAAGCCTTTCATGCCGTACCGCACACAGATTTATGGCGGTGTAATGACAGGCGGAGCCCGGCAAAGAGACGAAGGAATATTATTTAATCTTGCCGCCGCGGCGTTGAGCGCAATTCCTTTAAATCGGCGTGTTTGTGCGACCGCCACGGTGGCCGATATCAGAGAGCAACGCCGAAGGGTGGAGGAAGGTCGCCTGCGTGTCGTCTGAGCCGCACGTGGGACTGCGCGGCCCATGAAGGACGCCGCCAGTTTATTACACGCCAGGACAGGGAATTATGGGAAATATGTCAGGAGAGTTCAAGAGGTTTATCGTAGAGCAGTATGAGGCTTGTGACTACTCCGGCCACTCTCCTTAGTGAGGTTGGAAGATCGCTCCTCTTGTTCTGGTGACAACCTCACTATAAAGCTAAACATCAAAAAATGTATTTAAATACATTTTAATTTATTTATAAAAAATTTTTTCAGTAGACAAAATGGATATAAATCCACTTTGTGCACACCAAACCCAGATATTACCTTGTAAAAGTAGCAGTGACATCATCACTGTGCTGTACATACCCTGTGCAGAGGGCAAAGTTGTGGGAGGGGCCCAGTAGGCTCCACCCACCACAGAAAACTAGAGAAGGGGGCGGAGACAAGACAAGTCCCCCTGCACAAGACGAGAGAGCAGAGTTGTGGGAGGGGCCACGCAGGCTCCACCCAATACAGAGGACTACAAGAGGGGCGGAGACAAGACCAGTCCCCCTGCACAAGGAGAGAGGGCAGCAGTGAGCGGTCTTTATTACAGGAAGCCTCACACTGGATTACTGCACAGATCTGGAAGAAATACAGACAGCACACTGAGATTCAATGGAGAAGTCAAATGACCAATTCAGAATTCCTTGGGGGGGGGGGGGGGGGTCAGTCTTGAGCACCTAATGGAAATAATTAGATGGCGCTCTCAGTGTGTACAATGAATTGTGGGTGTACATGATAACATATGGCACAGTCTTTGTATCTGAATGATATTCTTTATTTGCTGTGCCACAAGCAAAAGCCTAACAGGGGTCAGGACTCAGGAGTGTGTAACACACAGAGTGCAGGGGTCAGGAGTGTGTAATGTACAGGGTGCAGGGGTCAGGAGTGTGTAGCACACAGAGTGCAGGGGTCAGGAGTGTGTAACACACAGGGGGCAGGAGTGTGTAGCACACAGGGTGCAGGGGTCAGGAATGTGTAACACAGAGAGCACAGGGGTCAGGAGTGTGTAATGTTTAGAGCACAGGGGTCAGGAGTGTGGAACACACGGAGCTCAGGGGTCAGGAGTGTGTAACACAGAGAGTACAGGGGTCAGGATAATGTAATGTTTAAAGCAAAGGGATCAGGAGTGTGTAGCACACGGTTCGCAGGGGTCAGGAGTGTGTAACACAGAGAGTACAGGGGTCAGGAGTGTGTAACACACAGAGTGCAGGGGTCAGAAATGTGTAAGATACAGAGTGCAGAGGTCAGGAGTGTGTAATGCTCAGAGTGCAGGGGTCAAGAGTGTGTAACACAGAGCACAGGGGTCAGGACTGTGTAACACACAGAGCACCACTGTCAGGAGTATGTAATGCTCAGAATGCAGGGGTCAGGAGTGTGTAACACACAGAGCACAGGGGTCAGGAGTGTGTAAAGTACACGGTGCAGGGGTCATGAGTGTGTAATGTACAGGGTGCTGGGATCAAGCGTGTGTAACACAGAGAGCACGGGGGTCAGGACTGTGTAACACACAGAGCACAGGGGTCAGGACTGTGTAATGCTCAGAGCGCCGGGATCAGGAGTGTGTAATGCTCAAAGTGCACAGATCAGGAGTGTGTAACACAGAGTGCAGGGGTCAAGACTGCGTAACACAGAGTGCAGGGGTCAAGAGTGTGTAACACACAGAGTGCAGGGGTAAGGAGTCAGGAGTCCAATGCTTGGAGCACAGCGGTCAGGAGTGTGTCATGCTCAGAGTGCAGGGGTCAGGATTGTGTAATGCTCAGAGCACAGGGGTCAGGAGTGTCATGTTTAAAGTGCAGAGGTCAGAAGTGTGTAATGCTCAGAGTACAGGGGTCAGGAGTGTGTCATGCTCTGAGTGCAGGGATCAGGAGGGGGCAAGGCTCAGAGAGCAGAGGTCAGGAGTGTGTAACACACGGAGCACAGGGGTCCAGAGTGTGTAACACACAGTGTAGAGATCAGGAGTGTGTAATGGTCAGAGTGCAGGGGTGAGGAGTGGGCAAGGTTCAGAGTGCAGGTGTCCAGAGTGTGTAACATACTGAGTGCAGGGGTCAGGCGTGTGTAACACAGAGTGCACAGGGGTCAGGACTGTGCAACACACAAAGCACCGCTGTCAGGAGTATGTAATGCTCAGAATGCAGGGGTCAGAAGGGTTGGTGTCACCCAGTGCGATAAAACATGGTGTCACCCCTTCCACCAACTATAGTCGCCCCTCAGTACAGACCCCCCTCTGTCACTGCAGACCCTCCACTAAGTATAAACCACCTCCATCAGTATAGACCACCCCCTCAGTACAGACCCACCTCCATTAGTACAGACCCCCCTTCCCTCAGCATAGATCTCCCCCTTCCTCAGTATAGACCCCTCCCCTCAGTACAGACCCCCCCTACCTCTGTATAGACCCCCCTCCCTCAGTATAGACCCCTCCCCTCAGTACAGATACCCCCCCTCAGTACAGACCCCCCTCCATCAGTACAGATCCCCTTCCCTCAGTATAGACCTCTCCCTCAGTACAGACCCCCTTCCCTCAGTATAGACTCCCCTTCCCTCAGTATAGACCTCCCCCTCAGTAAGACCCCCCTCCATCAGTATAGACCCCTCCCCTCAGTACAGACCCCACTCCCTCAGTATAGACCCCCCCTCCCTCAGCATAGATCCCTCCCCTCAGTACAGACCCCCCTTCATCAGTACAGACCCCCCCCCTCCCTTAGCATAGACCTCCCCCTCAGTACAGACCCCCTTCCCTCAGTATAGACCTCTCCCTCAGTACAGACCCCCCTCCATCAGTACAGACCCCCCCCTCAGTATAGACTCCTCCCCTCAGTACAGACCCCCCTCCCTCAGTATAGACCCCCCTCCATCTGTACAGACCCCCTTCCCTCAGTATAGCCCTCTCCCTCAGTACAGACCCCCTTTCCTCAGTATAGACCCCCCTTCCCTCAGTATAGACCTCCCCCTCAGTAGGACCCCCCTCAATCAGTACAGACCCCCCTCCCTCAGTATAGACCCCTCCCCTCAGTACAGACCTCCCTCCCTCAGTATAGACCCTTCCCCTCAGTTTAGACCCCCCTCCCTCAGTATAGACCCTTCCCCTCAGTACAGACCCCCCTCCATCAGTACAGACCCCCCTCCCTCAGCATAGACCTCCCCCTCAGTACAGACCCCCTTCCCTGAGTATAGACCCCCTTCCCTTAGTATAGACCCCTCCATCAGTACAAACCCCCCCACCCTTAGCATAGACCTCTACCTCAGTACAGACCCCCTTCCCTCAGTATAGACCTCTCCCTCAGTACAGACCCCCTCCATCAGTACAGACCCCCCCTCAGTATAGACCCCTCCCCTCAGTACAGATCCCCTCCATTAGTACAGACCCCCCAGGACAAACCACCCCCTCCATTAGTACAGACCCCCCTCAGGACAAACCACCCCCCTCCATTAGTACAGACCCCCCCTCAGGACAAACCACCCCCTCCATTAGTACAGACCCCCCCTCAGGACAAACCACCCCCTCCATTAGTACAGACCCCCCTCAGGACAAACCACCCCTCCATTAGTACAGACCCCCCTCAGGACAAACCACCCCCTCCATTATTGCAGACTCCCCCCCAGAACAAACCACCCCCTTCATATAATATAGCTGTTACCAGCAGAAAAAAACAACCTCATCAGCAAGTCCCCCGTCATAACATCTCACTTTGGGCGGCGGAGGACATCTCCCTCCCCCCAACTGCAAGCCGACACCCCCCACCCATTACCGCACCAGCTTGGGTGGCTCAGGTACACGGAAAACCCGGGCGGCAGCAGGAGAGGACAGTGTGCAGCTGCACCACCCGGGTGGAAAGCAGAGCAGGATTGGGAGACACAGAGGTGCAGAACACATGCCAGGCCCGGCCGCGGCACTGGAGGTGTGATACGGCTAAAGAAAAAAAACAGCCAAAAGGAGCAGGCTTTCATCACCCGTGGGATGGTGTCACCCCTCTAGTGGGTGGCACCCGGGTGAGGCCCGCCCTCCCCTAGTGACGCCACTGGTCAGAAGTGTGTAACACACAGAGCACAGGGGTCAGGAGTGTGTAATGTACAGGGTGCAGGGGTCAGGAGTGTGTAATGTACAGGGTGCCAGGGCCAGGTGTGTGTAACACAGAGAGCACAGGGGTCAGGACTGTGTAACACACAGAGCACAGGGGTTGGGATTGTGTAATGCTCAGAGCGCAGAGGTCAGGAGTGTGTAATGCTCAAAGTGCACAGATCAGGAGTGTGTAACACAGAGTGCAGGGGTCAAGAGTGCGTAGCCCACAGTGTGCAGGGGTCAGGAGTCAGGCGTACATAACACACAGAGAGTAATGCTCAGAGTGCAGGGGTCAGGAGTGTGTAATGCTCAGAGCACAGGGGTCAGGAGTGTGTAATGCTCAGAGCGCAGGGGTCAGGAGTGTGTCATGCTCAGAGTGCACGGATCAGGAGTGTGTAACACAGAGTGCAGGGGTCAAGAGTGCGTATCACAAAGAGTGCAGGGTCAGGAGTGTGTAACACACAGAGTGCAGGGGTCAGGAGCGTGTTACACACAGAGTGCAGGGCTCAGGAGTACATAACACACAGAGTGTAATGCATACAGCACAGGGGTCAGGAGTGTGTCATGCTCAGAGTGCAGGGGTCAGGAGTGTGTAAGGCTCAGAGCACAGGGGTCCAGAGTGTGTAACACACAGTGTAGGGGTCAGGAGTTTGTAATGCTCAGAGTGCAGGGGTCAGGAGTGGGCAAGGCTCAGAGTGCAGGGGTCCAGAGTGTGTAACACACAGAGTGCAAGGTTCAGGGGTGTGTAATGCTCAGAGTGCAGGGGCCCAGAGTGTGTAATGCTCAGAGTGCAGGGATCAGGAGTGTGTAATGCTCAGAGCGCAGGGGTCGGGAGTGTGTAATGCTCAAAGCAGGAGATTCTGTCATGTGACAATTGCAGCATTTTGAATGAATGGCACCCAGGAGCATCTTGTGCATTTTGCGCTGATTGCCATGTGATTCCACCCCAAATCACCGAGGATAACTCGGGCCTAGAACAAGAGGTCATGTGAACTCTCCTAGTGGGGACAACTGCCTAAGAATTTAATTCTTCTCACATTCTTTCTACCTGTTGATTCTCTGTGACAGGAAGTGAATACAAGTTCACCAATGGCACACAGACAGGAAAAAAAAAAGACCAATGCACATTTAAGCTGCTCTCCTTGCAGGGTGGAACCTTTTATATATATATTTTTTTATTCTAGCAATAATTTCTCTGCAAATGATGACTTCAGCAAAAAAAATAGAACAGCCAGGCAACTAGCATTTCCAAGATAGCATCAGCAATGACAACCATGCATTTTTTTTTTTTTTTTTCATTGCATGGTGTTACTTTGCAGAAATTCGTGCCAAAAAAAAATGAGAAGAGAAAAGTGCAGTCTGCTGCCAAGAACGGAATGCAGCCTTGACACTCACACCTCCCCCCCTTCCCTCCCTGACAACTCAGCACAGCCTCGGGGCGGGGCCACATACGTCATTCCCCGGGGCGGTGCCTGCCAGGCATGGTGGACAATAGCAGCCCCGGGAGCCGACGGGGGAATAGCGCGTGGCTCCTTTAAGAAAAAGTCCGGGGATTGCAGCCGCTGCGGACGGGTCGGAGGCGACCGGCTGACCCCAATGGGGGGGCTTCACCAGGACTGAGGATGACCATGGCAAGATGAAGATCAATGGATATCCAGCCAGCCTGGGACTTGCACTGCACTGCACTGTACTGGACTGGACTGGGGATGGTGGGGGAGGGGCTGGCATTGTTGGGGGGGGGGGGGGGGGTTGCATGCTTTCACTGGGGACTTACTGCTGTCTCTTGTGCCCAAGGTAAGTGGCCATAACACCCCCCCCCCCCCCAAATAAAAGTCTGGATGCCAATTCTGTGTGTCATACTGTGTAGAAACAGGGGGAGGGGGGATGTGCATGCATGGGGGGACCCTTCTCATGCCAACCGCCTGCCATGGCATGCCAAGAGTTAAAGGGCCAGGGGAGGGAAAGAAAAAAGCAAAACAGCCTTTAAATGCCTCTATGGGGGGGGGGGGTTGTAGAGATTAAATTTCTCTTCTCTCTCATCAATTTTCTGTTTAATGTCACTGGGACTCCATTGTGGGAGAGGTGGGGGGAGGGGGGGTACGTCACAGCTCCATGAATTTGTGATTATACAGCTACCAGCAGCCTCTCTCCTTCTAATTGAATGGATTTACTCCATGCAGGCAGGTACAGACCCCATCTGAGCTGGGGAAGTCTAAGGAGATAAAAAAAAAAATAAATGACATAAATATACAGCAAATCCCCAAAATAAAATCCTCAAAAAAAAAAAAAAAACTAAAGGGAAGTGTGTGCGGCGGCAGAAAACACGACTCAGCATTGAAGCCTGAGACTGGCCCCTAAAAGAGGAATCCAGAGAGTCCCCACCCTGATCCACTCTGATCACAGACTCCCAACACAGGGAGACACTTTCTTTTTTTTTTTTTTTTTTTTCTTTCCAAAAATTCTGCTGCATTCCTTTTATTTTTCTTGGATTGCTAGAAATGAGCCAAGACATCACATTCTCTAGGTAGGTGCTCGCTACTTCTAACAATTTACATTGTCGCGTTTTTATTTTCTGCATGGATCCTTGTAGGGAGCTTTAAATCGCTGGGCTAGGTTTTTTTTTTTTTTCTTTAGGGTGTATATGTGTAATAAAAATATATATATATATATATATATATATATATATATATATATATATATATATATATGAGTTTTTATTATGAGGGTTTTTTTTTTACAGAACAAATATGGTGTAACTTAACTGGGTCATTTTGAATCGTTCTTTAGTGTTTTTTGTTGCTATTTTGAGAAACAAATATTACATACTTAATTGTTTGTCGACCAATATAGAATAAGATCCCTTCTATATTAATTAAAAAATAAAATTAAAAAAATTATATATAAATTTTTTTTTTTTTTTTTTTTTACAGATTATTGACTTTATAGCACCAAGTTTGCGTAGTGCCTTACAATATACAGGGAGACAGTACAGTTACAATACAGGAAGGTTAAGAGGGCCCAGCACATGAGAGCTATAAAAATTCTATTTATAATACTATATTAAAATACTAGTGTGTATGTGAAAATATATTATAGTATTATAAATAGAATTTTTATAGCTCTCATGTGCTGGGCCCTCTTAACCTTCCTGTATTGTAACTGTACTGTCTCCCTGTATATTTTAAGGCACTACGCAAACTTTGTGCTATATAAGTCAATAATTATGTGTGTGTGTATGTATGTATGTATATGTGTGTGTGTAATATATATATATATATATATATATATATATATATATATATATATATATATATATATATAAAATTTTCATAATTTTTTTTTTTTTCTAGCATGAAGTAATAGTGTTTTTATACATATAAATATAGCATTTGTACATTACATTGTACTGCTAGATATCATAGAATTTAATACAGTGATTTGTACAACTCCACTTCCAAGAAAGTTGGGGTGCTGTATAAAATCAGAATGCAATGATTTACAAATTTCATAAATCCATATTTAATTCACAATAGAAAATCCTATCTGTTTTAAAGTGAGAAAAAATGGACCATTGTAAGAAAAAAAGATGAGGTGATTTTAAAATTTGATGGCAGCAACACGTCTCAAAGTTGGGGACAGGGCAACAGAAAGCTGGCAAAGCAAGTGGT
>NC_133335.1:228538959-228553959 GCF_042186555.1 Aquarana catesbeiana | reverse complement strand
ATCACCTGACACAAGGCAGCCCCAGAGATGTGTGTTTGTGTGTGAACACGCTGCCTAAATTTAGTTACAAATTAGGATCTGCATTTAACAAGGAATTTAGGTAAACTGAAGAGAGAGCTCAGAGTCAGGGGCCCAAAAAGCCTCCACATTTTTTTTTTTTTTTCTCTTCAATGAATTGATTCTACATTGGTGAGTGCACACAGACCTATTTTTAAACATGGGCAAACTTTATTTACCCCTAGCAACTAAAGAGCAACCCTTCCCCTTCCCTTCCTCATTGTTCTGGCTGGTAGGAACTGGGTGCAAAAATTGTGAATCAGTTGCTATGGCCCTTTACATCTGCTTATCTACTAAGGTATTGGTGCCACAGTGCTTCCTAACCACCTTCATTCATAGAGCAGCTTACTATAGACTGCTGGCAGGAGCTGGGTACTGTATTCCTTAGTAATAATTACAGGGGTAATGGGTGCTACAAGCCCAATTCTAATATTACATTCAGTAACCCTAAACCTCCCCTCATCTGGGTGCAGAATGTGTGCACTATTCTAGAAGTATATACTAGACAGATCTGTCTGCAGTGTAATATATTTATACATTTTCTTCCTGCCTCTCTCCTGAAAGATATAGAGATATAAATTATAAGAATGTGTAATATGATATATACAGAACATTAAAAAAACAAAAAACAAAAAAAAAACACCTTTTACAGTCTGCAGATAAATGTATCCAAATTCTATGAATAGTTATACAATGTTATCATGAGATATTTAATTTTAAAAAAAATAAAGCGATATTTTTGATTCACAAATAATTAAAGTAACATATCAGAGAAATTACTACATGGATCAATTTATGGGTTTATTGGTTGAGATTTACACACAGTAGATAGGTGTGTGTGTGTGTGTGTATGTATGTGTGTGTGTGTGTGTGTATATATATATATATATATATATATATATATATATATATATATATATATATATATATATATATATATATATATATATATATATATATATATATATATATATATTAAATTTTCATGCATTACAATAATAGGTGTTGAGACTTGTCTATAAATGCAGGTATTTATAAATCCTGAATAATAAAAATAAAGTAAACACATGAATGATGACTCTATGGGAGATGTATGTATTGTTTAAGATAGAGACATTTTTATATATATTTTCTCTATCTTAACCAATACATACATCTCCCATAGAGTCATCATTTATGTGTTTACTTTATTATTTTGATTATTCAGGATGTATAAATACCTGCATTTATAGACAATTCTCAACACCTATTATGTAATGTAGTAAAATAAAAAAAAATAAAAAATATATAATTATTCATGCATTACATAATAGATGTTGAGAGTTGTCTATAAATGCAGGTATTTATGTATAAAATTGTACATCCCATTCCTGAATAATAATAATAAAGTAAACACAGGAATGATGAATCTATAGGAGATGTATGTAAAATTGAATTTTGTTTTACTTTTAAAGAATGTGTGTTGATTGTATGTATGGGGGACATCCATTGTGGCATACAAACATATATGGATAGACAGATATGTATTTGTGTGAATAAATACATATTTATGTAGGTGCACATTTATTTTATGTTGAACACACAGCCAATGTAAGGGGGAAATAAAAAAAAAAGAAAAAAAAAAAGAAAATCCACAGAGCTATTTAATCAGAAATAAGAGGCTCCTGTTCTGTTTAGCGCCCGGTTCCTCCAGCGAATGAGAAATGTATTTATTGTTTTATTCCAAGTCTCATTTACAATGTAAACTTGTCTAGACTGACAGGCCGGGAGATGCAGCTATTATTCTACACTGAAACAAGCACGAGTGCCTGTGATCCACCTCCTGCTGGAGGATGCTGGCTTGGCTGAGGCTCTAAAGAGGACTGGGATTTGATGTAAAGGCAAGGCAGAGGCCTTCAGATCCTGGGGAACTACAAGGGCCCCGCTAGCGGCCGAAGAAAGGGTTAAAACCGCCGGTGTTGCGGCGCTTCTGAAACGCTATTCAGGCGCTCCGTTAGGGCTGCCCATGCATTCCAATGGGCAGGGGCGGTTTAGGAACACTGTATACAGCGCACCCAAACCACCCCAAAGATGCTGCTCGCAGGACTTTTTTTTTTTTTTTTCCGTCCCGCATGCGCACCGCCCCAGTGTGAAAGCTCTATGGCTTTTACACTGGGCAGGCATGGGAGGTGGTTTTCAGGCGCTATTTATAGGGAAAAAACGCCTTCAGTGTGAAAGTAGCCTAAAAAGTGCTCCAAAAATGCCCCTGCCCATTCCAAAGCGCCTTTTAAAAGTGATCAGAAAGCGCCACAAAATGGGTCTTTTTTTGGGGGGGGGGGGTTTTGAAGCTCACGTTATCACGTGACCTTAAAAACGACCGGCGCTTTAGCGGCTGTGTTAGCAGTGCTTCAGTGTGAAAGGGGTCTTAGGGCTTCATGGGCTACAGAATGGCTCCTGAGGATTGAAGAAGATCATCTAGACCAGTGATGGCCAACCTTGGCACCCCAGATGTTTTGGAACTACATTTCCCATGATGCTCATGCACTCTGCAGTGTAGTTGAGCATCATGGGAAATGTAGCTCCAAAACATCTGGGGTGCCAAGGTTCACCATCACTGATCTAGACCAAGGATATGCAATTGGCGGACCTCCAGATGTTGCAGAACCACAAGCCCCATGAGGCATAGCAAGACTCTGACAGCCACAAGCATGACACCCAGAGGCAGAGGCATGATGGGGCTTGTAGTTTTGTAACAGCTGGAGGTCTGCTAATTGCATATCCCCGATCTAGACCCGTTCTTTTGCCAAAAAATGGCCACTCATTAGTTTTCTATTTTTTTTTTTTTTTTTCCAGTAAAATAAAAGTAAACTAATGTACAAATATATGTGTAAAGCGCTGCTTAAATTTACGGCACTATAAAAGTTCCTGTAATAAATTCAAATTAAATATTGAGAGAGCACACAAATAACCAAACCTACCCATACTGAGCTAAAGATCACTAAACTGCCCTAAATGCATGTAACGGATACGTGCTCTAAATTTCAATTAAATTTTGCCTTCGGAGTAAAATTTGATGAACTTTAGCCTCATCCTTTTGTCTGTATATTCTACTGGCATGCTGGGACTAGTGGTCGCTTTTGTAGCTGGAGGGATGCTTGGGGGCCCAATTTCAGGTTATTGAGGCATTTGCTGTGGAGTGTTGGTGGGGGAGGGGGAGGAGTGTAATAATAATCCTAACAAACACGTGAGCAAAATAAAATCTATGTATAATGTTGTTATAATAAAAGTTAAAATGTAGCATAAAATATTTTTTAAAAGCTCCGGCATAATAAATCCATCAAAGTGTGTCTTCTTCTGGAATCGCAGCGATCTTTCTTTGAGCATTTCTTCCAGATCTGTGCAGTAATCCAGTGTGAGACTTCCTGTAATAAAGACCGCTCACTGCTGCTCTCACTCCTTGTGCAGGAGGACTGGTCTTGTTTCTGCCCCCCTCCAAATATAGTTTGTTGTAGTGGGTGGAGCCAGCTGGGCCCCTCCTACAGCTCTGCTCTCTTTGTGCAGGGGGACTTGGCTTGTCTCTGCCCCCTCCTGTAGTGGGTGGAGCCGGCTGGGCCCCTCCTACAGCTCTGCTCTCTCCTTTTGCAGGGGGACTTGGCTTGTCTCCGCCCCCTCCTGTAGTGGGTGGAGCCTGCTGGGCCTTTCCCTCAGATCTTTTCTTTCTCCTTGTGCAGGGGGATTTGGCTTGTCTCCGCCCCCTCCTGTAGTGGGTGGAGCCTGCTGGGCCTCTCCCTCAGATCTTTTCTTTCTACTTGTGCAGGGGGACTGGTCTCATCTCCGCCCCCTCCTGTAGTTTTCTTCAGGCAGCCTGTAGTGGGTGGAGCATACTGGGCCCCTCCCACTGCTCTGTTCTCTCCTCCTGCAGGGCGATTGCCATGGTATCCACCCCCTTCTGTAGTTTGCAGTAGTGGGTGGAGCCTGCTGGGCAGCTCCCACAGCTCTGCTCTCTTTCTTTGTGCAGGATGGCTGGTCTGGTTTCCGCCTTCTCTTGTAGTTTTCTGCAGGCACCCCGAGTGGGTGGGGCCTGCTGGGCCCCTCCTACAGCTCCGCTCTGGCTGTTTACAGCACAGTGATAAAGTCACTGCTACTTCTTCAGGGCAACATCTAGGTTTGCAAAGGCATTTAGGGAGGGTTGGGATGTGAATTGGGTTTATATTGCTATTGTATCTGTCTCCCTCTTTTTGTCCATGTGATCATTGTTATAGGGACTACTGATGAGGAGTGACTAGACATGGGCACTGCCAAAAAAATAGTTTGTTTTTGTTTCATTCTCCATCTTCCCCTTTTTTTTTTTTTTTTTTTTTTTTTCTTAGTTCTTGGGGTTATTCTTTATGATCGTAATTCGTAAATTTGAAAATAAGAAAGAAAATCCAAAAATAAGAAAGTAATAGTTAGAATAACTATTTAATAATAACTATTCAATTATAGGTATTGGAATTCCCTTTGAAATTTGTCTGTTGGTGAACATAACAAATACAAATTTACCCGAAATAACAAATGCCACATCTAAATGAATGGAACGTAACAAAATAATAATAAAAACTTTTTATTATTATTATTTATTAATAATTCGGTATTCTGTTCCATTTGTTTAGATGCGGCAGTCCTTATTTCGGATAATTCGTAACTTTGGATAAATTTGTATTCTTTGAAATTTGGCTGTTGGCGAATGTAATGAATACAAATTTATCCGAAGTTACGAAGTATCCGAAATAACGAATGCCGCATCTAAACGAATGGAACGGAATACCGAAATAATAATAATTTTTTATTATTATTATTATTATTATTATCATTAATTTGTTACGTTCCATTCGTTTAGCTGTGGCATTCGTTATTTTGGATAATTCGTAACTTCGGATAAATTTGTATTCGTTACATTCACCAACAGCCAAATTTTCAAAGGAAATTCCAATACCTATAAATTTAATAGTTAGTAATACCTGTAAATTAATAGTTAGTAATAGTTATTAGTTAATATTTCGGACTTTCGAATTTCGGAATATATAATATAAGTGTAATTTGTCGAAATTTGTTAAACAAATTCGGAACTAAACGAATTGCACATGTCTAGAAGTGACCACCAGAACAGCAATAGAGGGCAATCTTCTCGAAGGGGGGGAACTTGTTTCAGTGACAGCTGTGTAAGATGGGTTTACCTGGCTTTGGAGAGATTTTTCTTCACTTCCTGTTGTATTTGCAAGACAGGAAGTGAAGGGAAGTCTCTGGAGTGAGACAAATATAATACCCATTCCTTACTAGATTAAAAAAAAAATCAAGTTTTTTTTTGTCTTTTAGATATCCTTGAATAATTCCTGTAATCATATTCTCCTCATTATCTCTTCATGTATGATGGGCTGTTACAGTAACGTTACAACAAATAAATACACAAAACGATGGGCGTGAAAATCCTGCCAAAAATGATTATTAACCTGTTCTCCCTGGCGTTCTGCGCATACCTGGCAGGTGGGCCTTAAAACATGACTGCCCCATGTGGTTTATGTGACCATTTATGAACAGGAGCCAGAGGGACGATCATGTGACCGCTGTGGCATCCCATCATAGTGGTCACATGATCAAAAACTTTGCCCCTACGCAGCACCGAGACAAGGTCATCCAGTGCCCAGGGCAAAAAATGCCAAACTGTCCGGTCAAGTGGGTGTGTCCGGACCAGTTGAGCACTTGACATTGTGAGCATTATGATGGATATTCACTCCAGGGCTGTCATTATTATGATGTCACCTTTTATTCATGGGATACCACACTCCCTGGAAGGCCTGTCCACCTGATGACTTGCCATCATCACACCTTTGGGTTATACCACCTCAGCTCCCGGGATTGATGAACAATAGGACCTGGACCTTCGCCTTCATCGCTTCACAGCTAGACTCCTACTTGTTCCATAGCAGGGTGGGTTACTTTGTTCATTGCCCTCTTTCCATAGTACCCCCCCCCCTCCTATACTGATACCCGTTGATAATTCTTATCGTCTTAATATATTTAGATCCGTACACTGCATCTGCTCCTGATGAGTGGAGATATACCACGAAACGCGTCGAGCTACTTGCTGCTACTCCTTCTTTTTTTTTTTTTTTTTTTTTTTTTTTTAATTCTAGGAACTACTCTCCACATGTTGCTGTATCATACTGTACCATTGTATATGTTTTATATTTTATCTTTCCATATGGATTGAAAAAGTCTGGCACTACCATGTATTACTATGTTTTTATGCTATGATGCTTGTATGTATTGTATGTATGGAATAAAAACATTTTATCTTTATATAAAATGGTTCCCTGTTTACATTGTACCATGTTATAGCGGTTTTATACTACTATGATTTACCTGCCAGACACATTTGTATCCCATTTACACCGCATGCTTTATATAAAGTCCCACATCCTCTTCTCCTAGTTCGTCTCGCAATTTAGGGTTGGAGGCTGGGAGCTCGTCATTTCTTCTACGCCTCATATAAAGTCCCACATGTTTTTATTCCTTTATCACCCCAGGGCTGTGTATTGGGGGTGTACAGTGTATAGGGTGTCACCCCCGCCATTTTTTTTATTTTTTTTTCAGTGAAAAGGCAGCCATACTTCTTAGGGTTCTTTGACACCGGTGGCAAGGGTGATGATTTACTGCCCCACCCCCCCACCCGAATTCTAATATTACAGCCTGACAGCGCTGTACACAGCTGCGGCTGTTGCATTTTTAACTTGGGGGGGGGGGGGGGGTTACAAAGTTTTACAAGTGGCACCACCGCCTGTCAAGCTCGCCCATTGAGATCAATGGGGCCATACCGCTACCCAACCCTTGGCTCGCAGTTGCGGTGTGGTCTTGCAAAGTAAAATTGCTCTTCATCAATTAAAAAAAAAAAGAGGCAGCAGTAGGTACTAGTAAATACCTGTCAGCAGCTGCTCTCTGAAAAGTGATCCACTGCAGATCACTTTTCAGAGGCTGCTAAGCTGACTGAAAGAAACCTGAAAGGGTCTGGTTCTACTCCATCCCTCCCAGGTTGTGGGCACCAGCCAAAGGTGTACACCTGCTGCAGCAGGAATGGAGCCCCCCCTGTTGCTTTTGGTGGGTGCTACTGACAGCCAGTCGGGACCCAGTCAAGAAATTGTGGCCACTCTGCAAGCTCCCCGCAACTGCATGCTTCTGTTGGGTCCAAGGGGTTAATGCAGCTGGCGAGAGAGCAACACAACCCTGCTTGCTTCAACCCCTTGTCTGCTGTACTGCACAAGGTTCCAGAGTAGCCTCATTAACTTGAATGGGTCATGCGTGGCAAGTGCTACACCCACCAACCATGACAGGGCATATAACTCCTTCGGTGACATGTGTACACCCCTGGCCACTGCAGCTAAAAGGGGTGCAGTTGGGGCAGGGGTAATAAAAACCCATCTTAATATGGGGTTTTACCCCCCCCCCCCCAACTGCAAATGTAAATAAACCCTACCGTTCTAAACTCCCTATAAGGCTGCTTTCACACTGATATGCTGCAGTTTACCTGCACCGCGTGTGCAGTGCATTTGCGTCTTTCCTGGGTTAGCTGCGCTTTGCCATAGATGTCTATTAAATCCTGCAGATGTGGCACACTTTCTGAAAGCACAACAAAACACTGGCATTTAGAAAGTGCACCAAACATGCAGGACATAATAGAAGTCTATGGCTAAGTGCAGCAAACCCACAGGAAAGAATAGAAGTCTTTGGCTAAGAGAAGCAAACCGGCAGGATAGAATAGAAGTCTATGGCTAAGTGCGCCAAACCCGTAGGATAGAATAGAAGTCTATGGCTAAGTGCGCCAAACCCGTAGGATAGAATAGAAGTCTATGGCTAAGTGCGCCAAACCCGTAGGATAGAATAGAAGTCTATGGCTAAGTGCGCCAAACCCGTAGGATAGAATAGAAGTCTATGGCTAAGTGCGCCAAACCCGTAGGATAGAATAGAAGTCTATGGCTAAGTGCGCCAAACCCGTAGGATAGAATAGAAGTCTATGGCTAAGTGCGCCAAACCCGTAGGATAGAATAGAAGTCTATGGCTAAGTGCGCCAAACCCGTAGGATAGAATAGAAGTCTATGGCTAAGAGCGCCAAACCCGTAGGATAGAAAAGAAGTCTATGGTTAAGTGTGGCAAACTTGCAGGATAGAATAGATGTCTATGGCCAAGAGCGCCAAACCCGTAGGATAGAATAGATGTCTATGGCTCAGTGTGGCAAACCCGTAGGATAGAATAGATGTCTATGGCCAAGAGCGCCAAACCCGTAGGATAGAATAGAAGTCTGGCTAAGAGCGCCAAACCCGTAGGATAGAATAGATGTCTATGGCCAAGAGCGCCAAACCCGCTGGATAGAATAGAAGAATATGGCTAAGGGCGCCAAACCCGCCACATGAAAACTGCAAGTACACTGCACTGCACCCACGGTGTGTGTAAACGGCAGCACATCAGTATGAAAGCAGTCCTATACTATTATGCCTCTCTTGTATTGCTTCACGCTGATCTGAAGGTTTCTTCTTTCCTGCTGATGGCACCACTCTGGAGACCGCCAGCTGGAATAAGAGGAGGAGTGCAGTTGGTATCACTCCGCAGGGGACAGGAGCCGGCGCTAGAAAGGAGGCATTGGCTTATGCAGCTCTTGCTCCCTACTACACCTCCAACTTTACAAGTAGTCCCAACACATTGCACTCTGTTTGATGCTCTGGAATGGCGGGTCAGCAAGCCCAGACCGCGACCTGCCATTCACCTGTACGTGATCTACTGGTTGCTGACACCCGGTGTAAAGTAAAGAGGTCTATACTAATCTTCTAATCTCAGGGCACTCCGGTCCAGTCACTTCCTCTGGATCAACTGTAGGTATAGGAATATATATAACGTAAGCTGCAATCGCACCGCGCGACGCCGTTGCCTAAAAGAAGCTCATGTTCCTTTTTTGAGCGACAAGCGTCACGCGCTGTGATTGCAGTGCGGTTTACCGCGCAACAATCTTGGAAAAAATCGTGGTGCGATTGGGGTGCCATTAGAAGTAATGACATCGCAATTGTGTCCCGCGCTTTGCCGCCGTTTTGAAATCGCGGGGCGGAATTGCGGTGATTCCACCCGCGATCATGTGTGAATGTGCCTAATGCAATAGGCTGCGCACACCTATGGTTGGGTATAAACCGGACTTCTACTTTAAGGTGAGTATTTCTGATTTTGCAAACATTTAGGGCGGGGGGGGGGGGGGGCGCCTCCACTCCAGGGGTAGTTTTTGGATTTTCCAGTCCAGCTTTAAATTTTTGCAGGTAATGAAAAGGTCTAGTATTCTCAGTCAACCCCCCCGGCCCAACGGAAAGCCCCCAGGGGGGTATTTGTCATATTGAAAGGTGGGGATCGGCTCTATTGAATTTTATTGAGCTGGTTTTTGCGCATGAATTGGCCTCGATGGGGGTTAAGAAATAAACATAATGTGCATTTCTGCGAAGATTAAAACCAGCACGCCTCGCAGCTCAGCTTACCAGGTGTGCCGTAAGCCACGGGATAAGTACCTGTAGCAGCAAGCACAGTCCGTAATTAACTTCTATTATCCACCGATGAGTGCCTTGTCCTGAGGTCCAACCGTTGTCTTTAATCAACAATGTCATCCTCTACCATCGCTTTATGGGCGAGAAGAAACCGGTGATTAAAAAAAGAGCGCCAGCGCCAATTTATCATTCCAAGTCGCGTTCTTTGTGAGGCGATCGCCACCTGAGACGTACAATGAAGACAACGTATGTACTTCTTATAGGAGACATTTTTGCGAATCTTCAGACTTGTTCGATTAACGCAACGCTCTAAAGCGGCACAGCGTGGCAATCCATCCATATTCACTGAAACCGGTCTGCCAGGCGATCAATCCGGATTTGATGAGAAGATTCGCAGCACTTCGGACTTTAGAGCTTTGCTGCTTCTGCTACAGTAGTCCAGAATGGTGTTTTTTTTTTTGTTGTTTTTTTTTTTTTTATTCAGATGGAAATTCTTTTTGGAATTGGTTTAGTACATGGGTGTCTAGGCATGAGAAACGGATCCCAAGAGCTTTAAATTGCACTTGGAATGGTCGTGTGGCCAGCATAGATCAAATTTGGTGTTTGTCAAAAAAAAAAAAAAGTTCCTGCAAATAGAGAGAATAAATTAAAAAAATATATATGTATATATATATATATATATATATATATATGTGTGTATGTATATATATATATATATATATATATATATATATATATATATATATAATATAATAAAATAAAATATGAAAACCCTTCTAACCCCCCACCCACCCACCAAATGATGGCGTTCAGGTCCACCATACAAAGAAATAGTAGACAATTGTGCTCTTCCAACCTTGTGATAACAGTTTGGTGAGGACCCTTTTCTGTTCCAGCATGACTGTGCCCCCACCCACCACCACCACCACCTCATCCCTACTGAACACCTTTGGAGTGAATTGGATTGAGCCAGGTCTTCTCATCTAATATCCATAAGTCTCCATAAAAAAAAGGTTTGGTGTGGAGAAACTCGAATGGTCTTCAAGATCCTGACCTCAACACCTTTTGAATACCTTTTCGGATGAAGTGGAGTGCCAATGATGAGCCAGGTCTTCTCATCCAACATCAGTGCCTGAAGGGTCCTGTCAATACTACATCATGCAGTTTGGTGAAGACCCTTTTCTGTTCCAGCATGAATGTGCCCCCCATCACCACCTCATCCCTACTGAACACCTTTGGGGTGAATTGGATTGAGCCAGGTCTTCTGCTCTTGGGAAGAGTACTGGGAGGAGACTGGTGGGAGGGGCCGGCAGGGTGCTGTACATAGCTTCTTGAAAACATCACAGCGCTTGTGCTGGCCCAGTCCTTCTCATCCAACATCAGTGCCTGAAGGGTCCTGTTAATACTAAATCATGCAGTTTGAGGAAAATCTTTTTATGTTCCAGCATGACTGTGCCCCCCCCCCATGTATCATGCCAGCTCTATAAAGACTCGGGGTGACCAGTTTGGTGTGGAGGAACTTGAGTGTCCTGTATAGAGCCCTGACCTCATCCCTACTGAACACCTTTGGGATAAATTGGATTGAGCCAGGTCTTTTCATCCAACATTAATACCTGACCTCACAAATGGGACAAATCCCCACAGGCATCCTCCAAAGTCTTGTATAAAACCTTCACAGAAGAGTGGAGGATGTTATGGTTTTGAAATGGGAGGTTTCAAGCTCATAGAGGTGTGATGGTTGGAGGAACTGAAGTGTCTTGCACAGAGCCCTGACCTCAACCCTACTGATCACCTTTGGGTTGAACTGGAAAGTTGACTGCAGGACAGTTCTTTTTTTGGTGCCCAATGTAAGGGCTGGCCTACTTGTCCAACATTAGTACCAGACCTCCCAAATGGGTGAAAATTTCCACAGACACCCTCCAAAATCTTCTGCAAAGTCTTCCCAGAAGGGTGGAGGATGTTACATCTACAAAGAGGGTAAGTATTAATAGACATGGGAGAAGGGGGCACCTCCATATTAATAAGCATGGTAGGGGGCACCTCTATATTAATGACCATGGTGGGAGCAAATCCATCTTAATGGCCATGGGGAAAGAGGGAAACTCCATATTAATGACCATTATTAGCGGGTATTCCATATTAATGGCCATGAGGGGGGCTACATATGAATGGAGAAGGGTGAAACTCCATAGTAATGACCATGGTAGGGGGCACCGCCATATTAATGACCATGGTAGGAGCAAATCCAGCTTAATAGCAATGGTAGGGGGGCAACTCCATTCTAATGGCCATGGGGGGAGGGTGCAACTCCATATTAATGGTGGTGAGGGGCAATTCCATATCAATGGCTATGGGGGATTAAGACCATATTAATGCCCATCATTTTGGAATGGCCAAAAAGCTAACAGAACTGTGATGGTCAAGTGGCTGCCAACGTTTCGCCATTAGATAGATAGATAGATAGATAGATAGATAGATAGATAGATAGATAGATAGATAGACTACTCACCCAGTCTTTACCAAGACCAGCAGCCTTTCTCAACGCTCTTACCACAGAGGAACCTTTGAAATTATTTTGATGTCCTGGGACACCCCTGCCAAATGATTCCATCTCTAGCTTACAGTATTTTGCGTAATAAGTAAGTTGTAACTATAATAATAATGAAGAGAATTGATTGTTTATTTAACAAACACTCTAACAAAGGGCCATTTTACTGTCCTATAGGGTTTTGGGGGGGGGGCTGTGGCAAGTGGGAGCAGAAAATGCCCCGGCACCAGTGGGCATAAAGAATGCCACATCATTGGTTTTAATGGGAGGAATAGTGCCCCACTGTTGGTATCAATGGGGAGAATAGTGCCATTTGTGGTGTCAATGGGAAGAATTGATATGGTGTTGGCAGCCAGCCCACTGATCCAGGGTAGCCAGGTCTGCTTCCAGCATTAAGGAGAGGGCAGACACCCAACTCACCCAAACCTTCTCCACCTCCCGCCCTCTGCTGGACTGCTGGAGCCAAAGGGTAAGGTTCTGAGGTGAAGATGGGACAGTGTGTTTGGGGTGGGTGAAAAGATGACAGGGGGACCTCTGATGTGATGAGAGGTTTCTAGGATGGGGGAGGACTCTGTCATGGAGGCCCCTGATGTATAGGGCGATCTCTGATTACATGGGGGGGACACTGACATGATGGGGGACTCTGACATAACAGAGTTATTTTAATCAAGGGCTGCTGCGTGCATCATCCCAGGCTCAGATTTCCCACTGATTAACTTTACATTTTTTAACAATTTTAGACTGGGGTGCCTCAAATTTGCATACTTTTAAAGGGTACTGTGACCAAAAAATGGATGAGATGCTCTGGAGGAACTCTTTTTGACCTAGACCAGTGGTCAGCAAACTGCGGCCCGGGGGCTGGATGAGGCCCTTTGCTTGCCTTTATCTGGCCCTTGGGGCACTATTTCTCCATCTGACGCCAAGGAACGAGCATCATTCCCCCTACTGACACCATCAAGGAGGCAGTATTCTTCCAAAGATACCCACAATGGGGCACTATTTCTTCCATTAAATCCAATGATGGAGCACTGATGTTGGGGCATTTTCTACTCCCAATGGCCACAATCCGGCTCCCCTAAAGCCTGAATGATAGTAAACTGGCCCTTTGCTTAGAAAGTTTGGAGACCCCTGCCCTAGACTATTTCCTCTATGGCCATGCTGTTGCCCTAACCAATACTGCCAGCAGGCATTGGAAGGTGTGCATACCTCGAGTCATCAGTAGAGCCCCAATGTGACCTCTTGTCAGAGCGGCAAATCTTCAGAAAGGCGAGGAGATGGCAAAGCTGTTTGTTTTGGGGAAGGACAATAGAGTTCAGAACAGGTTTTCCAACTTGTCTTATTAATGTTATCTTGACAGCTCTTAGCCAGGGGCACATTTTTGCCACCATAGATATGAGATCATCATCACCTTTCCGAGAAAGTCAAAACTCAGTCGTTGCTGCGGGTGTGCTCAGCCTGTCCATTGGTTGCTGAGCACCATATCGTGAGAAATGGAGCAGGGTGGGTCATGTGTTCCGCCATACTGAATAGTTAGGGTATTTTTTCTGGGGTATTGTCAGGAGTGTACACTATGCCTATTGTATCTACTATAAAGCGTACCTGTCACTTTGCTCAGGTTTTTAAAGCAGTCCACCTAATGCACAATTGTTGGTAAATGTTAGGAAACCATTCAAGCCAATATTGCATGAACATTCAAAAGTGGTTGGGGGGGGGGGGGGGGGGGGGGTGAGGTGGTATCTGACACTATAAAGTGCCCCAGGTGTTGTTGGGGGTGATGGAGTGTCACCAAATGACTCAACAATTGGGAGGTTGGGTGTCTATCCTGTGTCATATAGCAATCCACTGCTGTTCATTGCCCCTCCAAGACTTTTTTTTTTTTTTTTTATTAACATGTGAAGCTGCCTGCCTGCAAAGAGAGGAAATTGGGGAGGGATAGCTATAAAAAGTCTCCCAACACTTTCCCGATTAAAAGCTGATTCAGCTTTTGTGTGCCGGCTCATTTCCTGATGTCATTGTGTACAGTCAGGCCTGTGCTGGGTGCTCCCCCTCTTCAGGGCAGGAAGGCATCTGCATTGTGTGAAGTGGCCCTGGATAGGTGCAGGAACACATGGTGGGAACACTTCGCTCTTCCACTCTCATTAGACACGTCCTTGCTTTTGTTTTCAAAATCAAATGAAAAAGTGAACCATCGATGGTGTTGAAATATCACTTTTTTTTTTTTTTTTTTAATCTGATGCGGTCCAGAAAAAAAACAGCGCAAAGGACATGAAGCAATGCAAAACAAATTCATGTTTTATTATTAGAATTAATGATTTATATAGTGCTGATATCTCCTGCGGAGCCGTACAAAGTGCTTCATACAAGGCTGAGTAATGCTGATAAAATGATTGCAAGGATTGATATGGATCGTCCTATGTATACAGGACTGTATACAGCAATAGAAGAGAGCCCTGCCTTCACCATCATCATCATCATTGGTATTAGCAATATTCCAACCATACAGAACTACAGAACTCTGCTCAGATTTTCCCAGAAATCAGGACACATTTGGGGTCTCTCTTCATCCCCTTTACTTTCTTTCTCATCTCCCACTTTCCTTCCCTCACACAACCTCTCTCTGTTCTCTTCTTTTTTTTCTTTTCTTGTCTTTTTCTTTTCACTTTTTTTCTTTCACTCCCCCCCCAGCACACTCTCTATACCCCTCTTCTTACTTTCTCTTTCTTATACTCTCCCCCCTAGCCTTTCCCTCGGCTCTTGCACTCTCTCTCTCTCTCCCCCACCTCTCTCTCTGCCCCCTCCCCTCTCTCCCTGCCTCTCTCCCACCTCTCCTCCCTCTCCTCTCTCTCTCTCTCCCTCTCTCCCCCT
>NC_133335.1:228446278-228536278 GCF_042186555.1 Aquarana catesbeiana | reverse complement strand
GTCCTCATCCTCCAGGACCCCCTGGTCACATTGTAGCAGGAAGTGGTCCTTATCCTCCAGGACCCCCCCGGTCACATTGTAGCAGGAAGTGGTCCTCATCCTCCAGGACCCCCCTGGTCACATTGTAGCAGGAAGTGGTCCTCATCCTCCAGGACCCCCTGGTCACATTGTAGCAGGAAGTGGTCCTTATCCTCCAGGACCCCCCCGGTCACATTGTAGCAGGAAGTGGTCCTCATCCTCCAGGACCCCCCTGGTCACATTGTAGCAGAAAATGGTCCTCATCCTCCAGGACACACTGGTCACATTGTAGCAGGAAGTGGTCCTCTTCTACCAGGACCCCTGGTCACATTGTAGCATGAAGTGGTCCTCATCCTTCAGGACCCCCTGGTCACATTGTAGCATGAAGTGGTCCTCATCCTCCAGGACCCCCTGGTCACATTGTAGCATGAGTGGTCCTCATCCTCCAGGACCCCCTGGTCACATTGTAGCAGGAAGTGGTCCTTATCCTCCAGGACCCCCCTGGTCACATTGTAGCATGAAGTGGTCCTCATCCTCCAGGACCCCCTGGTCACATTGGAGCAGGAAGTGGTCCTCATCCTCCAGGACCCCCTGGTCACATTGGAGCAGGAAGTGGTCCTCATCCTCCAGGACCCCCTGGTCACATTGGAGCAGGAAGTGGTCCTCATCCTCCAGGACCCCCTGGTCACATTGTAGCAGGAAGTGGTCCTCATCCTCCAGGACCCCCCTGGTCACATTGTAGCAGGAAGTGGTCCTCATCCTCCAGGACCCCCCTGGTCACATTGTAGCATGAAGTGGTCCTCATCCTCCAGGACCCCCTGGTCACATTGTAGCAGGAAGTGGTCCTCTTCCTCCAAGACCCGCCTGGTCACATTGTAGTAGCAAGTGGTCCTTATCCTCCAAGACCCCCTGGTCACATTGCTGGCACAGTCTATTCTCACTGGGCTTGTAGGTCTGTCTGTGCCATCCTAGTTTTATTTCCAGGCTATGGGCACTCAGTCTGTACAGGCTCAAGGTCTGTCTGTCTTTGGGGTCTTGTCGCACCTCCTGGTACGGGACCAGTATGTAGTCTCTCTGCAGTGACTGGTAAACAGTTTCTCATCCCCCCTCCTTCTCTCTCCCCTCATTCCCTGTATAGATAACAGTATTACTTTCCCAGTAATACTCGCTCACATACGTGAAAGTATCACCTGGCTGATGTTCATCTATATTTCACAATCGATGTCTGACATGACAATCCATTCTCCTATCCTCAGTAAAGGAGAAAAGACTGGAATGTGGTTGTATCTTGTAGTGATTTTTTTTTTCTTTCATGTATTCCTATAATATACATGACCCAAAACCAGACCAGGTGCGATATTCAATAAATACAAATCATCACATCTACCCCATCTGGAACTAATCCCCATATACTGTGTCTGTATTTAGTTACTGCACCTTTTATCTGAACGTTCAGATGTCCCTATTACATAATGAATGATGCTGGTTCACATTCAGCCCCTGGGTACATTCCCCCTAGAGCACATGAGGAGAACTGAACAACTGCTGAGACCAAACCAACTACACAATAAGCCACTAAGCATTGTTTTAAATCTGTACAAATACACCAACCCGGCATTAAGAGTAAGGTGTAGGCTGTCATTGTTGAGGGATTACAAGAATTGTAACATTCCAGTAGATGTCTGGTGCTCTTCTGTAGATTATTGAAGGATCAGGGTGTCAGAGACTTTACTACGCAATACTTTGATTTGGATAAGCTGTATACATCATATACACATGAATTTACTGGGCTGTTCACAGATTTCAGACAGATGAATGAAGATTGAATAAGATGGGGACAGCGATGTCCATGCTCACCTCCAGGTTCCAGGATTTGCCCCGAACCCTTTATTCTTGACCCGACAAGATATTGATTGGGGTTCCTCATCCAAAAGTGATTGTTCCCCCACATAATGGTAATGTGATCATCTGGTAACACTCCAAAATGACCCCTCACTCGGATCTACTAACCTTTCTAAGGTACTGTTGCAATGTGTTAGTGCATTAATGTGTGTTGCATGAAGCAGCCCATTCAATGAAATGGTTTGTCTAATGCAGCCTTTCTCGACCTTTTTTCAGTTTCGGCACCCCTAAACTGTGTAAAATCTGGAGCCCTCCCAGTCTAAAATGTAAAAAACGTAAATGTTAGTTATCAATGGGAGATCTGAGCCTGGGACAATGCACAGATCCACCTAGATGAAATGAACTTCAGAGCAGAGGACCCCATCACATCAGAGGTCCTCCCATCCCATCAGAGGTCCTCCCATCCCATCAGAGGTCTTCCCATCCCATCAGAGGTCTCCCCATCCCATCAGAGGTCCTCCCATCCCATCAGAGGTCCTCCTATCCCATCAGAGGTCCCACCATCACATCAGAGGTCCCCCCAACCCATCAGAGGTCCCCCCATCCCCTCAGAGGTCTCCCCATCCCATCAGAGGTCTCCCCCTCCCATCAGAGGTCCTCCCATCAGAGGTCCCCCCATCCCATCAGAGGTCTCCCCATCCCATCAGAGGTCCTCCCATCCCACCAGAAGTCTCCCCATCCCACCAGAGGTCTCCCCATCCCACCAGAGGTCTCCCCATCCCATGAGAGGTCCTCCCATCCCATCAGAGGTCCCCCCATCCCATCAGAGGTCCCCCCATCCCATCAGAGGTCTCCCCATCCAATCAGAGGTCCCCCCAACCCATCAGAGGTCCTCCTATCCCATCAGAGGTTCTCCCATCCCATCAGAGGTCCTCCCATCCCATCAGAGGTCCCCTTATTCCATCAGAAGTTCTCCCATCCCATCAGAGGCCCCCCATCGCATCAGAGGCCCCCCATCGCATCAGAGGCCCCCCCATCACATCAGAGGTCCCCCCATCACATTAGGGTCCTCCTTATACATAAGACCCCCCATCACATCATAGCCCCCCCATCTCCCCCCCCACCCACAGTAACACAGGCCCCGCCTTTTGGCTCCAGCAATGCAGTAGAATGCAGGAAGTGGAGGAGGTCTGGGGGAGGCAGACATTTGTTTTCTCCTAAATGCTGGGAGTAGCCCAACATGCTGCCTGCCCTGGATCAGAGTCATGCATTGCTATAGTGTAGAAGATGTTGGCTGACATCATCATAGCAACAAATTACATTGTGCATCCTGGTCCTGGAGCGTCATTGTTTGCTATGGTGCTGGTGGCCAACAGGCCCGGATTTACTCCCTTTGCCGCCCCAAGACCGGGTCCTTCAATGCCGCCCCCCCCCTCCACACACACACACACCACCATTCTTGTCCTTTATCGATGACTACTACAATAGATCGGTTAAAAACATATCTCCACACACGAGAACAGTGAAAATAACTGGCTTTAATTGTACAGACTAAAAATACTTCAGGGTAAGCGCGCGAGGGGTAAGGATTTTTTGCGGGCACTTGCCACGCTGCCACCAAATGGAGATGTCACTTGCCACGCTGCCTGGCTGCCACCAGATGGAGGAGGGTGGAACAGTGGTGCAGGCAATGAGAGATGTCCCCTGCCACCGCACCGCTGACATTACTTCTCGATCTTTTAAAAAATGGCGCCGGGCAGCGCAATCATGCTACTGCGCCGCCCAGCCAAGCACGTACAAGCTTTCCCGAGCCCGGCCGGCTTTGGAACGGCGCATGCGCAGTAGTGGGCGGCTTGCGGCCGTCTTTTCTAAGGGCACCGGTGCCCTTAATCGACTTTAAGGGGCAGCCTGAAAGGGGGGGGGGGCGGCCGCAAAGTCACCGCAGGAGCGGCGCCGCCGCCCCTGCATCACTGCCGCCCCAAGGCCTGGCCTCAGTGGCCTTGTGGCAAATCCGCACGATGATGATGCCATGGTGCAATGATGCTGATCCAGGGCAAATTGAGAAACCCAGGCGGCACCCTTGTTGAGAAACACTGGTCAAATACACCAACAAAAATGTGAATACGGCATTGTTAGCGGTGGAGTGCAGGACAACGCATGCGGCACTATGCTGCAACACAATTGCATTAGGGGGTCATTCAGTATGAATGGCACTACAGCACAATAGTGTGAATAGGGCCTCAGAGTAACAATAAGACTGGAGGTAAAGGAATGCTAATGTACCCCCCTGCCTCTGGAACCCCAGCAGAATCTAATATGTTGAGTTGAGGCACCTCCATACCTGGAACTGCTCCTAATCGGCAGCCGCACTCACTGTGTGCAATTTAGTGTTAAAGGATTTCTATAGGCATGACCCCCAAATCAGCCCCAAAATTCCCCCTCCAGCTCATGTCTCAGCTTTATTTTTTTTAACCTTGTTCCATGAAGGGAGATATGACTTTAACTGCCACCTGTAACATCATCGCCAGGCGTATATAATTCTTGCAGGAATATCTGCTAAGAGCTCAGTTCCCGATGTAGGCACACCCCCAGAACTACGTATTCCAGGAGCCTTCTACCTACACTCAGTGTGGGATCAGGCTCTTAAGGGTCTCAGCAGCAGCATTGCTTTGCTGGGAAAGAAACCATTGTATGTGCATAGAGAGGGGTGAAGATAGGCAGGGTTCTGTTGCCCACCAGGCAGGGTTCTGTTGCCCAGGGTTCTGTTGCCCACCAGGCAGGGTTCTGTTGCCCACCAGGCAGAGTTCTGTAGTTCACGAGGCAAAGCTGACAATGCTGCCTGGATTTCAGTGCAGCAGACACACCGTGTTGTCAACTGAAACAGGAAAGGGATAAAGCATAGGCAATGTGCATGTTTTGCAGAATATATTTGCTCTGATATACTCTTTGAACAAACAAGAGCTGCTTCACTTTGAGGCACCCCCATTTGAACTTAAGCCGCCTAAAAATGTAGACTTGCATAAGGCAGCTGAAGACTTCTCTGGTGAGAATCAAATAAAAGAAACCTCAAAAATGGCAGCTGTCCGGCTCTATAAAAGCAGAATTTTAAGCATGCAATGCCATGCCCACCAAACAATGCCCTGCTATAGAAGGCGCTTGCCCGGGATATAGACAAGCATGCTCTTCCTGCAATGGTCATGGTTGGCTAGATAGCTGTTGGCCACTAACAAGAAAGACTGGGCATGCGTGGTCTGGCTGCACCCCTCTGTGCATGGGCTGTGTAAATCCTAAATAATCATCTATGTCAATTAGATGAAGTAATCCATCCCATCCGTTTCCTGATCTCCATCAGAGAGGGACCTCTACTGAAACCTAAATAAGCTCATAGAAATTCAAACTGTCACCCAGCCTGCCTGACCAGCCAGCGTCCAGAGATACATTAATCTCTTCTCTGCTAGAAAGATCAGCAATCCCTTTCAGATCAAAGCCTGACTCTGCTTTCCACAAAGGTAAAAAATAAAAAAAATTTACTCTCTGCAATATTCACCACCTCTGCTGTCCCACGCAGACTCACCTCTCTAAAATCCAGCATAGGCCCACTTCCAGTTTGAATGACACCCATCATCATCCAACCCACTTGTGTACCAAGGACCCGCCCCTGAGGTTCTGAGATCACATTGCCCCTGTACAGAATGGTGCTCATACATTATGGATGTTCAAGAGGAAGGATCACCCACCACTCCTTCTATAAAGAAGAGGAAGGACCACCCACCACTCCTTCTATAAAGAAGAGGAAGGAAAACCCACCACTCCTCTGAAAAAGAGGAAGGACCACCCACCACTCTTCTGAAAAAGAGGAAGGACCACCCATCACTCCTCTGAAAAAGAGAAAGGACCACCCATCACTCCTCTGAAAAAAGAGGAAGGACCACCCATCACTCCTCTGAAAAAGAGAAAGGACCACCCATCACTCCTCTGAAAAAGAGAAAGGACCACCCATCACTCCTCTGAAAAAAGAGGAAGGACCACCCATCACTCCTCTGAAAAAAGAGGAAGGACCACCCATCACTCCTCTGAAAAAAGAGGAAGGACCACCCACCACTCCTCTGAAAAAAGAGGAAGGACCACCCACCACTCCTCTGAAAAAGAGGAAGGACCACCCATCACTCCTCTGAAGAAGAGAATGGACCACCCACCACTCCTCTGAAGAAGAGGATGGACCACCCACCACTCCTTCTCTGAAGAAGAGGATGGACCACCCACCACTCCTTCTCTGAAGAAGAGGAAGGATCACCCACCACTCGTCTGCAGAAGAGGAAGGACTATCCACCACTCCACCTTCGAAGAAGAGGATGGACCACCGACCACTTATCTGAAAAAAGAGGAAGGACCACCCACCACTCCTCTGAAAAAGAGGAAGGACCACCCATCACTCCTCTGAAGAAGAGAATGGACCACCCACCACTCCTCTGAAGAAGAGGATGGACCACCCACCACTCCTTCTCTGAAGAAGAGGATGGACCACCCACCACTCCTTCTCTGAAGAAGAGGAAGGATCACCCACCACTCGTCTGCAGAAGAGGAAGGACTATCCACCACTCCACCTTCGAAGAAGAGGATGGACCACCGACCACTTATCTGAAGAAGAGGATGGACCACCGACCACTTATCTGAAGAAGAGGATGGACCACCCTACACTCCTCTGAAAAAGAGGAAGGACCACCCTCCACCCCACCTCTGAAGAAGAGGAAGAACCATCTACCACTCTTCCTCTGAAGAGGAAGGACTATCCACCACTCCACCTCTAAAGAAGAGGAAGGACCACCCACCACCCCTCTGAAGAAGACGAAGGGCCATCCACCACTTCTCCTTGGAAGAAGAGGAAGGACCACTCAACACTCCTTCTCCTGATGAAGAGGAAGGACCACCCACCATGCCTCTGCTGAAAAAGAGGAAGGACCACCCACCACTCCTCCTCTGAAGAAGAGGAAGGGCCACCCACCACTCCTCCTCTGAAGAAGAGGAAGGGCATCCACCACCACTCCTCTGAAGAAGATGAAGGACCACCTACCACTCCTCTGAAGAAGAGGAAGGGTCACCCTCCACTCCTCTGAAGAAGAGGAAGGGCCATCCACCACTTTTTCCACGGAAGAAGAGGATAGACCACTCACCACTCCTCCTCTGAAGAAGAGGAAGGACTTGTGATGTCACCTGACCATCCTGGTGACTGCAGGATGTTTGGTATAAAAGGATTTTAAAGTTTTTTATTTTACAGAAACTTCTGCTGAGAGAGGGCCAGCCATTGCTGACTCCCATTATGTAAAACGGTTTGCCTGGCTGTGTCTGGAACAAATATACAAATTAGTAACGCAGAATGGGGCTGGACTCCTGAACTGCACCCTTGTCATTGGATCAGTACTTTAGAAAGCATTAAAGCCAGAGGATCATGACTGCTAGGAAACAAATGTTTTCAGGAGAGGTTAGTGATGGGAGCTTCCATATTCTCCCATTAGGTCAATAAATGCTCCTTTATTGGTGTCTCATGCGCTCCCCCTCCCAGGCACTGCAGCTCAAAGTGGGAGGGGTTCAGCAATAGAGGCAGTGCTGTTAATCCAGTAAACAGTGGGCAGGACTGGCTGTGGCCAGGCTGATAGTCACACACCCCGGCCCCATTCAAGTAAATAGGGCTGCACCACAACCGCTCTCGAATTGTGTTTAATGCATTTCAATAGCTAAAGTGGACTTCCTGCTTACACCTAACTAGCCTTAAAATTGTCCCCTGCCCCACCTAACACCTATGTTGACCAACCTGTATAAGAAGGATGTATATACTTGCCAATGTTCAGCACACTCCAGTCATGTGATCAGTGTCAGCCAGCTGTGGCTGCAGGGGAGAAGAGGGAGCGCCAACAACGGCTGGTAAAGTCTGGAGTGGTGACATCACCCATAGGCTCCTATGACCCATCTGTTGTCAGTGCTCCCTCCTCTCCCCTGCTGCTGCTCCATTGTCTGTGTTCCCTCCTCTCCCTTGACGCTGCTCCGGCTGTCAGTGGTGATCTGGATCACATGACTGGACCAGAGCGGGCTAAAAATAGGTAGAGAGAAGAGGGAGCGCCAATAACGGCTGGTAAAGAAAGTCTGGAGTGGTGACATCACCCACAGGCTCCTATGGCCCATCTGATGTCAGTGCTCCCTCCACTCCCCAGCAGCTGCTCTGGCTGACATTAAGGGGCTGGATCACATGACTGGACCAGAGTGGGCTGAAAATAGGTAGAGGTAAGAGGGAACGCCAACAACGGCTAGTAAAGCCTGGAGTGGAGACATCACCTATAGGCTCCTATGTCCCATCTGATGTCAGTGCTCCCTCCTCTCCCCAACAGCTGCTCTGGCTGACAGTGGGGATCTGGATCACATGACTGGACCAGAGTGGGCTGAAAATAGGTAGAGGGAAGAGGGAGCGCCAACAACGGCTGGTAAAAGTCTGGAGTGGTGACATCACCCACAGGCTCCTATGGCCCATCTGATGTCAGTGCTCCCTCCTCTCCCCAGCAGCTGCTCTGGCTGACAGTGGGGATCTGGATCACATGACTGGACCAGAGTGGGCTGAAAGTGGGTAAGTATATACAGTACAGTACAGGTGAGCATAGGCTTTAGGAGGGGGTGAGTTCTAAGGCTACCTAGGTGTAAGTTGGAATTCTACTTTAACACAGGTGGCGGGGAAGGGGCAACAAGCACCTCCATAGTAGATCACCTTTCAGAGGCAATGATGGCCTTTAAGTATAAACACTTTTATCTGCCCTGATTGTGGTTGAATGAATCCCAGTACATGCCCTCCATCAATACCCCAACCTGCCCCCCGCTCAGATGAATTGCAATGCCCCTGTTCTAGTAGCACCCTATCCATTGGACGCGCCCCATCCATTGGAAGCGCCAGCGTCCTGGCTCATCGAAGGCTGATTTGCGCATCTAAGCAAGCCGCAGAACAAAGATCTCGGCTTCCACCGTAGAGGTGCCAGTGGTTGTTCTGTAAGTAGCCAAATCCTAATTCCTCATCCCCCCAGAGAAGGCCGTCCTCCAAGCAGCCTCAAATCCTGACACAAAATCCCTAATTCCCGGCTACTGCCAACACTTTCATTGGGCTTCCCCTGTGCATCCATTTAATGCCAAATCACACTTCAGCTCTGAAGCCGGGGTTCCCCTGGGCTGATTTAACTGGAAGCCGGCCTTCCTGACTTCTATAATTTATACTCCATCTGATAGATTTCACATCTGTATTTGGACTTGGCCTCCCGCTGCGAGTGATAACTCTTTAATACCCCCAGGAGGGCCAGGAGAACCCCAAATTGGTTCAATCACCTCGTTTTGTCTTTGTGGTTTTATGAGTGTGTGAGCGGCCGGGAGTCCATAAGGTCTGACCCTCTACGAGGCGGAATGATGTGTATGTAACCTAACACTGGGCCTGGTGTGTGCGGAGGAGGGGGGGAGAGGGGGTGTCACCCCCAGCAACCGGGACGCTCCAAAATTCCTTCCTTCCGTTTCTCTATTTCTAGGATTCCTAAAAACAATCATTATGGTAACAAGGCGGCCAAAGCCAATACATAAATAATGTGATCCTGCAATGGAGTGCCTCTGAATAGAGGGGTTCCCCCTGCCCCTTGGCTCTGTATAAAGGGGTCCCCCTGCCCTATGTATCTGTATAAGGGGGTGCTCTGCCCCTGGTATCTGTATAGAGGGGGTCCCCCGGCTTCTTGTCTCTGTATAGAGGGGTCCCCCGGCTCCTTGTTTCTGTATATGGGGGTTCCCCCCTGCCCCTTGTCTCTGTATAGAGGGGTTCCCCCTGCCCCTTGTCTCTGTATAGAGAGGTCCCCCTGCCCCTTGCCTCTGTATAGAGGGACTCTCCCCTGCCCCTTGTATCTGTATTGGGGGTGCTCTGCCCCTTGTCTCTGTATTGAGGGATTCCCCCACCCCAGGTATCAGTATTAGGGGGTTGTCTGCCCCTTGTCTCTGTATAGAGAGGCTCCCCCTGCCCCTTGTCTCTGTATAGAGGGGTTCCCCCTCCCCTTGTATCTGTATTAGGGGGTGCTCTGCAACTTGTCTCTGTATAGAGGGGTTCCCCTGCCCCTTGTATCTGTATTAGGGGGTGCTCTGCCCCTTGTTTCTGTATAGAGGGGTTCCCCCTGCCCCTTGTCTCTGTATAGAGGGGGTTCCCCCACCCCTTGTATCTGTATTAGGGGGTGCTCTGCCCCTTGTCTCTGTATAGAGGGGTTCCCCTGCCCCTTGTATCTGTATTAGGGGGTGTTCTGCCCCTTGTCTCTGTATAGAAGGGTTCCCCCCACCACTTGTCTTTGTTTAGAAGGGCTGCTCTGCCCCTTGTCTCTGTATTGGGGGTGCTTCTCCCTGTCCCTTGTCTCTGTATAGGGAGATGCCCCCTGACCCTTGTCTCTGTATTGAGGCTTCTCCCTGTCCTTTGTCTCTGTATAGGGGGTTGCTTTGCCCCTTATCTCTGTATTGGGGAGTTGCTCTGCCACTTGTAACTGTATTAAGAGGTACCCCCCACCGCCTTGTCTGTGTAAAGGGTGTTGCTCTGCCCCCTTTCCTGTTCTGTATTAGGGGGCTGCTCTGCCCCCTCGTCTTTGTATTGGGGGTTGCTCTGCCCCCTTGTCTCTGTATTGGGGAGTTGTCTGCCCCCTTGCTCTGTATTGGGGGTTGCTCTGCCCCTTGTCTCTGTATTGGGGGATGATCTTCCCCTTGTCTCTGTATTGGCAGATGATCTTCCCCTTGTCTCTGTATTAGGGGGTTGCTCTGCCACTTTGTCTCTGTATTGGGGAGTTGCTCTGTCCCTTGTCTCTGTATTGGGGTGTGCTCTGTCCCTTCTCTCTGTATAGGGGTGCTATACCCCTTGACTCTATATTGGGCGTTGATCTGCCCCTTGCCTCTGTATTTGGGGGCTGCTTTCTCCCTTGTCCCTGTATAGGGGGTTGCTCTGCTCCTTGTCTGTATTGCTCTGTCCTTTGTCTCTGTATTGGGGGGTTGATGTGCCCCTTGTCTTTGTATTGGGGGGTTGCTATGCCCCTTGTTTCTGAATTGGGGGGTTGCTCTGCCCATTGCCTCTGTATAGGGGGTTTATCTGCCCCTTGTCTCTGTATTGGGGGCTTGATCTGCCCCTTGCCTCTGTATAGAGGGTTGTTCTGCCCCTTGTCTCTGTATTGGGGGGTTGATCTGCCCCTTGTCTCTGTCTTGGGGGGTTGATCTGCCCCTTGTCTCTGTCTTGGGGGGTTGATCTGCCTCTTGCCTCTGCATAGGGGGGCTGTTCTGCCCCTTGCCTCTGTATAGAGGGTTGTTCTGCCCCTTGCCTCTGTATAGGGGGTTGATCTGCCCCTTGTCTCTTTATGGGGGGAGGTCTACTCTTCCCTTCTTGACTACATCAAGAATCTCACTGCCTGCCAACCAACCCCAAAGTGCTCCAGATTCCTTCATGATCCATATCAATCCAACCATACATCTGCCAACACGTTGGTAACTCAGTGGAGCTGGCCCGGTACGGCAGCCTGGCGGGGTGACACCCATCAACAACAGGCACTGCATTGCAGGCAGATGTGCAGTTTGATTGGACAGAATCCAGTGCTGTCAGGTAGGTAGGAGGTCTGTCCCAGGTTTGGTCAGAAGGAAACTTTGACCACCAGCCTGACCTTACTACTGCACCAGAGGGGGGAAATCTGGTGTTAAGGGACACTCCGCTGGGTGGGGTAGGTATCCATAGAGAGGCAGCTGTTGCAACAATCTCTCACTCCACCTACCTCTCCCTATCTACCTCTCTATCTCTCCTTCCTGCTCTCCCTCTTCCCTCTCTTTCCTTCCTTCCTTCCTCCTCTCTCTTTCTTTTCTCTTCCTCTCTACCTTTTCTTTTTCATTCTTTTTTTTATCTCATATATTTTCAGGGTTAATATATTTTTTTTACACAATTTCCAGTTGGGTTTGTTCCGCTCACTCTCTCGGATTACCCGGGGCAGAACTCAACCGGTGAAGGTTCATTCCCTGAATCATAGACATGTTTGGCATTTTAAAGGAACAATTCACCCAAATCTAATATTATAATGATGGGTGGATGCTGTTGGACTGAATCACCCGCATTCTTTTTCGGTCTGTTTAATCATGTTAGGGGCCCTTCATTCAAAACTGATCCGACTGAAAGGATTCACTATAAATCTGAATTCCGGGATAATAAATCCATTCATCATGTGACTTATTCTTAAATCTCGGTGAGCTTTGTGTATTTCTTCCAGATCTGTGCAGTAATCCAGTGTGAGACTTCCTGTAATAAAGACCGCTCACTGCTGCTCTCTCTCCTTGTTCAGGGGGACTGGTCTGGTCTCCACCCCTTCCTGCAGTTTTCTGTTGTGGGTGGAGCCTGATGGGTCCCTCCCACAGCTCTGCTCTCTCTCCTTGTGGAGGGTGACTGCTCTGGTCTCCAGCCCCTCCTGCAGTTTTCTTTGGTGGGTGGAGCCTGATGGGCCCCTCCCACATCTCTGTGCTCTTCCCTTGTGCAGAGGGACTGGTCTTGTCTCTGCCCCCTCTTCTAGTTTTCTACAGGCAGCCTGTAGTGGGTGGAGCCTACTTAGGCCCTCTCACAGCTCTGGACTCTCTCCTTGTGCAGGGGGGCTGGTCTTCTCTCCGCCCCCCTCCTGTAGTGGGAGGAGCCCGCTGGGCCCCTCCCACAGCTCTGCTCTCTGCACTGGCTATGTACAGCACAGTGATGATGTCACTGCTACTTTTACAAGGTAATATCTGGGTTTGCAGAGGCATTTGGTGCTCACAGAGTAAATTTCTATCCCTGGTGACTATTATAGAATATAATTAAATGGTATGTTTTGCCTTTAAATTACAGAATTAGAATTAGAGATTGTGGCAAGTTCTACATCGAGGCGGCACAGTGGTGTAGTGAATAGCACTTTCGCCTAGCAGTAAGAAGGGTCGCTGGTTTGAATCCTGACCACGACACTACCTGCCTGGAGTTTGCATGTTATCCCTGTGCCTGCGTGGGTTTCCTCCGGGTACTCCGGTTTCCTCCCACACTCCAAAGCCATGCTGGTAGGTTAATTGGATCCTGTCCTTAGATTGTAAGCTCCTTGAGGGTAGGGACTGATGTGAATGTACAATGTATATGTAAAGGGCTGCGTAAATTGACGACGCTATATAAGTACCATAAATAAAATAAAAATAATACATCGATTGTCTAGCAATCGCTGCATTCTCCTTTTTAGAAGGGAAGTTTCTGGAAGGTTTGCGGTAGAAGATTCAGGCACTGTGCGGAGTCAGTAAATATTTACCCCCCCCCCCCATGATCTGTGGTATAAGTGGAAAGGAAGTGTGAGATTCCTGTACATTATATAGAGGAGGTCGGTGCAGCAGGAAGGACGGACATTGGCGCATTGGCTGGATATCTGTAGGGAAGGGACTCCATCAGGAAACAGACACCAGGACACAGCGGCTGGGAGGGTTCCGGCCCATGGAATAGATTATATATCGGCAGGGTCAGATTTAGACCGGGGGGGGGGGGGGGGGCATTCAGGTTGGGTGGGCTCCCTATACACAGGAATGAACCAAATTCGCGATGAATAAGAGCGGGAGACTGCGAGGCAAACTTCATATTGCACATATATACAGATTTATGAAATGGCAGATAAAGTGGACCTGTCACCTGGTCAGAGGATGTGAATGGATCTGCGTTTAAAGCGGTTTAAAAGATTTGGAATGGTGAAATTCTGCATCCAAATGACCCCTCATGATTGGACTTGTATAAGGGTCTAAACCAGGGGTGTCCAAACTGCGGCCCTCCAGCTGTTGTGGAACCCATTTATTTTAGTAAAATATAAAAGATTGGGTTGTGTCGAGTAAATAGATACCAAACATGTCAAAGTCTTACAATTGCGCACACCAGTGGAATGAAAGAAAACGACAGTACCCAAAATTCTCTTTAGGGGGGGGGGGTGCTTTAAAAGCCTTTACCTGCAGGGGTCTCAAACTGGCGGCCCTCCAGCTGTTGCGGAACTACAAGTCCCATCATGCCTCTGCCTTTGGGAGTCATGCTCAGCCTTGTAATGCCTCATGGGGCTTTCCTTGCAATGCATCATGGGTCCTGTAGTTCCGCAACAGCTGGAGGGCCGCGGGTTGGTCTAAACATTCATTTCATCATTAGACACCTGAAAGTGACCTGCTATCAGCCTTCCTGCAGTCCTGATACAGCAGGGCTCAGAGATGTGGAGGGAGAAGCAGTACAAGGATTTGTATTTACTGTCCATCCAGTCCTGAGATTTACGCAGCTCTGTCGCACAGCACAGCCCTGTCTGACCTGATTTTTCTCTGCTGCAGTTCAGTAACATTTACAGGTCTTCTCCTCACCCACCATGTGACTAGCCAGTGTAAAGAGAAGCAGCAGACTGATATCATCCCTCCGTCACTCTGCTCTCTCCTCCTATACTGTAGTGCAAAGAGCATGCCGATAGGAGGAGAGAGCAGAGTGACGGAGGGATGGTCTCAGTCCGCTGCTTCTCTTTACACTGGCTAGTCACATGGTGGATGAGGAAAAGACCTGTAAATGTTACTGAACTGCAGCAGAGAAAAATCAGGTCAGACAGGGCTGTGCTGTGTGACCAGAGCTGTATAAATCTCAGGACTGGATGGACAGTAAATACAAATCCTTTGGCAGATAAAGCCGCTCCCACGTATCTCTTCCATCCGTGTATTCAGCTGTTTTTGTCTGGAGTTTAGCACTGAACTCTTGTTAGTAAGAGGGATTACTTTTAGAAGATTCCTATCTGCCGCGTATTCAGCTGTAATTGGAGTCTGACACTCACACACTATAAAGGGTGTAGAATGAGGAGCGCCAGACATCTAAATGGTCCTGGAAATTAAATTTTTTGGTTGTTGCATCTATATACAATCCCGACGCGTTTCAGGGGTTACAGGGCTCTTTCATCAGGGCTTGAGAACAATGACCTGAAACGCGTTGAATTAAAAAAAATGGACGCAGCAGGCAAATTCACATTTTATGGACCATTTAGTAGTCTTGTGCTCCCCTTTTTATCATTTTTGGATTCACCATTCACACCTGTATTAGCCAGGTATCCATTGGTGATATTAGATCTACTAATATCCAGGAATCCAGCAGTCCAGAGATTTACCCCCCCCCACTATCACCCAGCTCCTGAGAGAGCATACCCATATCGTTGTCTGTAGTGATCAGTATGAGATTAAATGGTACAGAGCCATGTGATAAGAAGCTGCAGACCTGGCCAGAACCTAAAGAGAACCTGTCACGCCACAGTGTATGTATATGTGTGTGTATATATATATATAATTTTTTCCTTTTTTTAATATATTTATTATTTGCATTTTTATTTCATGTTGTTTTCAAGCACGAGTTCTCTTACTTTTACATAATAAAATAGAAGACAGCCAATGTTCACCTATCCAGCAGCCCGTGTCTCCTACTGTCCTTTAATTCCTGTGCTGCCGCCTCGAATAAAAGCCTGTTTTGCATTGGACAGTTTGGAGAGTCTGAGATTCCTGGGACCAGCATTTACCACCCATTACAGTTCTATCCTCGGACCATATCAGGGCCGGGACAAGGGGTGGGCAGAAGGGGAAGCCGCCCTGGGCACTCTGGTATCATGCGAGGTGGGGGGGGGCACCGTGAGGAGATTGGGGGGGGGGGATTTATGCTGGAAGTGGAAATTGGAGGGTGGCAGAGGATAAGAATTGTTCTAGGAGGGGAAATTAAGAGGGAGGGGTGCTAGGAATGGTGATTTGGGGGGGGATTTGTGTTGGGAGGAGGAATGGGGCGGTGGATTTGTACTGGGGGGGGGGGGGATTTGGGGGGGGGGTTGTGCTAGAAGAGGTGATATGGTGGGGGGGAGGGGATTTGTGCTAGGAGGTGAAATTTGTTTTGGGGGAGGGGAATTTTGGGGGGGGTTGTGCTAGGGAGTTGAGGGAGAGAATCTGTGCTCGAAGGGGAAAATTGTTTTGGGGGTGGGGGGTTTGTGCTAGTAGGGATGATTGGGGGGTATTTGTGCTAGGACAGCAAATTGGGGTAGGGGGGATTTGTGCTGGGGGAGGGGGGGGATTGGGAGTGTGGGAGAGAATTTGTGCTTGGAGGGGAAAGTTGTTTTGTTTTGGGGGTGGGGGGTTTGTGTTAGTAGTGATAATTAGGGGGTATCTGTGTTAGGAGGGAAAATTTTGGGAAGAGGGGAGGATTTGTACAGGAGGGGATTTGGGGGGGGGGGGGGTTCTTGTGTTGGGAGAGGGCATGGCGGGAAGAGGAGTTGTGCTTGGATGGGGGATATGGGGGGTTTGTGCTAGAAGAGGTATATGGTGGGGGGGTGATTTGTGCTAGGAGGGTAAATTTGTTTTGGGGGTGTAGGGTTTGTGCTAGTAGGGATGATTGGGGGGTATTTGCTCTAGGACGGAAAATTGGGGGGAGGGGGGATTTGTGCTTGGATGACGGATTGGGAGTGGGAGGAGGGGATTTGTACTAGGAGGTGAAATTTGTTTTGAGGGGTTTGTGCTAGAAGGGATGATGGGGGGGGGGGGGGTATTTGTGCTGGGAGGGGAAATTTGGGGGGATTTGTGCTAGGGAAGGGGGGGATTGGGAGTGGGGGGAGAGAACCTGTGCTCGGAGGGGAAAATTGTTTTGGGGTGGGGGGTTTGTGCTAGGAAGGGGGGGTTGGGAAGTGGGCGGAGAGGATTTGTACTCAGAGGGGAAGTTTTAGGCATAGAGGATTTGTGCTAGGAGGCAGGGGGGAAGATTGAGAGTGGGGGAAGAGAATTTGTGCTTGGAGGGGAAAAGTGTTTTGGGGGTGGGGGGTTTGTGCTAATAGGGATCATTGGGGGGTATTTGTGTTAGGAGGCAAAATGTTAGGGGGAGGGGATGATTTGTGCAGGAGGGGGGGATTTGGGGGTGCTAGGAATGGTGATTTGGGGGGGTCTTGTGACTAGGATTTGTGCTAGGAGGGTAAATTTGTGTATTAGGGTTTGTGCTATTAGGGATGATTGGGGGGTATTTGCGCTAGGACGGAAAGTTGGGGGGGGATTTGCGCTAGGAGGGGGGATTGGGAGTGGGTGGAGAGGATTTGTGCTTGGAGGGGAAATTTGAGGGATAGAGGATTTGTGCTAGGAGGGTAAATTTTGGGGGTGTAGGGTCTGTGCTATTAAGGATGATTGGGGGGTATTTGCGCTAGGACGGAAAGTTGGGGGGGGATTTGCGCTAGGAGGGGGGGGGATTGGGAGTGACTCCAATCATTTCCCACACTAGTCGTTCTACGCCATATATTCACCGTACATCCACCCCACATTCACTGGGAGCAGTTCTCTGACTTGCATTCACCCTCTTTGACATTCTTTATACATCTACACAATATTATTAGCGTATAAGCCCCTTTTATGTTGGGGGCCCTGCTGGAATTTTGATTGGCTGTCCTTCTTGAGCGCGCCGGTCTTGGCCTTAAAACAAAATGTGGCGAATTTTAATATTTTTATTTTTTCCCTTTTGTTTTTCAATTGCAGCAGTTTGCTTTTGTTGCCTCGTGTTAATGAAATAAATGCACCTCGATGTACCGCGTTCCGGCGATACGTGAAATGAGTAATTGCGCTTCGGTGTAATTCAGTCTCGGAGCGTGTAACAACCTGCTGCCGATAGAGGAAGTATATGTTTGTAGCGTGTGCAATATATTCACATTGTGTCAGCTTTAATGAATGTATTTTATTTCCTGCAGACATATCACATCGCAGCTTACAGAGCGCGCAGAGACATTCATATCAGTCTTTGCCCCAGAGGAGCTTACACTCTAAAAAGTCTTGTTGGTTGTAGGGACGTACACATTCTGGGGCCAGTCTGGGAGGAAATGGGGGCAGGCGGAGGATGCTGCGCATGCACATGGAGAAAGGGCGAACTCCATGCAAGCAATGGCCTGCTTAGAGCAACCTAGTACTGCAAAGACTGCTTACCCACCACTACAGCCAAGAAGTCCTCCATTCATCATATAGACATACTTTGGGCTATAGGGTAGGTATGATGGTCAGGGCTCCTCCAACTTTTGGCCACATAGAGTCATATAGACCATCGCACCTTCTATATTACCAAACATATATGGATCAACTCCAAATGATGGAGTTTAGGTGTCTCCAGTGAGGGGTCCTGGTAAACATCCCTCATACAAAGACATTGGAGACAATTGTGCTCTTCCAACCTTGTGGTAACAGTTTGGTGAAGACCCTTCTTCTGTTCCCCCATGACCCCCCCCCCTTGTACAAAGCCAGCTCCATAAAGACATGGTGTGACCAGTTTGGTGTGGAGTGACGCCAGTGTCCTGACTTCATCCCTATTGATCACCTTTGGGATGAATTGGAACACCGATGGTGGTCTTCTTATCCAACATCAGTACCTCACTTTACAAATTTCCTCAGACTACAACTATGATTTTCCCCCAATGGTTTGACCAGTTTGTTGTTAAAGCGGAGTTCCACCCAAAAGTTTGCAATATATTAAAAATAGTCATGATGAGGGCCAACTCCATATAAATGGCTATGATGGGAGGGGGCCTCCATAATAATAGCCATGATTGGGGCCAATTCCATATTAATGGCCATGATGGGAGAGGGGTCTCTATAATGATAGCCATGATGGGGGGCCAATTCCATATTAATAGCCGTGATAGGGAGGGGCCTCTATAATAAAAGCCATGATAGGAGCCAACTCAACGTTAATGGCCATGTTGGGAGGCGGACCTGCATAATAATAGCCATGATAGGGGCCAACTCCATATTAATGTCCATCATGGGGAGGGGCCTCCATAATAATAGCCATGATGGGGGCCACCTCCATATTAAGGGCGAAGATGGGGAGGGGGACCTCCATAATAATAGCCATGATGGGAACAACTCCATATTAATGGCTATGGTGGGAGGGGGCCTCCATAATAATAGCCATGATGGGGACAACTCCATATTAATGGCCATGGTGGGACAGGGGCCTCCATAATAGCCATGATGGGGGCCAACTCAATAATAATGGCCATGATGGAAAGAGGGCCTCCATAATAATAGCTATGATGGGGGCCATCCATATTAATGGCCATGATGGTTGTGGGGCCTCCATAATAATAGCCATGATAGGGGACAACTCCATATTAATGGTCATGATGGGAGCTGAGCCTCCATAATAATAGCCACGATAGGGGACAACTCCATATTAATGATCATGATGGGAGCAGGGCTCCATAATAATAGCAATGATGGGGGCCAACTCCATATTAAGGGCCATCATGGGTGGGGGGCCTCCATAATAATAGCCATGATGGGGACAACTCCATATTAATGGCCATGGTGGGACAGGGGCCTCCATAATAGCCATGATGGGGGCCAACTCAATAATAATGGCCATGATGGGAAGAGGGCCTCCATAATAATAGCTATGATGGGGGCCATCCATATTAATGGCCATGATGGTTGTGGGGCCTCCATAATAATAGCCATGATAGGGGACAACTCCATATTAATGGTCTTGATGGGAGCTGAGCCTCCATAATAATAGCCATGATAGGGGATAACTCCTTATTAATGGTCATGATGGGAGCAGGGCCTCCATAATAATAGCAATGATGGGGGCCAACTCCATATTAAGGGCCATGATGGGAGGGGAGCCTCCATAATAATAGCCATGATAGGGGGCAACTCCATATTAATGATCATGATGGGAGCAGGGCCTCAATAATAATAGCAATGATGGGGGCCAACTCCATATTAAGGGCCTTTATGGGTGGGGGGCCTCCATAATAATAGCCATGATAGGGGGCAACTCCATATTAATGGTAATTATGATAGTAGAGCCTCCATAATAGCCATGGTAGGGGACAACTCCATATTAATGGTCATGATGGGAGCAAGGCCTCCATAATAATACCAATAATGGGGGCCAACTCCATATTAAGGGCCATGATGGGAAGGTGGGGCCTCCATAATAATAGCCATGATAGGGGGACATCCATATTAATGGCCATGATGGGAAGGTGGGGGCCTTCATAATAATAGCCATGATGGGGGACAACTCCATATTGAAGGTCATGGTTTTGGAATGGGGTGTCCACCAAGCTCATATAGGCGTGATGGTCAGGTGTCCACAAACGTTTGGTCGATCTAGCACACACAGACACACGCATGCACTCCTATAATACGGCGAGTAACGTGCTGATTACACTGACTATGTAAATTGCCTCTATAAAAAGCAACATCCATGAAAGCCCTCTTTGCATTTTATAGCGTTAGTACTTGCCCCTTTGGGATACTTTATTGCCGGTTCTGTTCCAGTTGCTGTGTTGATCATTCAGGTCAGTTTTTCATCATCCTTGAGCACCCCTCCCCCCACCCCCACCCTACTCCCAATCAAATTGTTCTTTATTTTGACAAAAAGGGCAGCATGAAAAAAGAAAATCCATAGCCCTGTTCTGTCCCCTATGGAATGACACCACCACTAATGATGATGGTAGGTGCTTCATCCCTGCAATCCATAGTGGCTGGCAGCAAGGATGGCTGATATGTACGTTAAAAAAAAAATGATGAAGAACTCCTCTGCGAAAGCCGATTCTGGGTTAAGAATGTTCTGAAGCTCTCCTGGGTCGGATGAGAAGACCAGCAGATTATTTTGGGATTAGCAAGATCCCAAGGAGATCCCTAGACAGTCCAACCTTCCTTCTAAGTGATAGACTCCTTATATGGCTCGTAGGGAAATGTATTGACGCCGAATGGGAGCAGCTGAGGTTTTCTAAGAACTCTTCTTAAAAATCAAACTATTATCATTTCCATTTTTTTTTGTTTTTTTGTTTTGTATTATAATATTTACATAGTTATACATAGTAATACAATAATACATAATAATACAAATGTACACATAGGGATACTCAACAGGCAAAATGGGACCTGATATCTCATAATAAATGTTCCAATATATATTTCAAATATAAATACTCAGAGATGAAACCTCAAATTTTATAACATAATATATGCAGATAATAAACGTATATTGTGACAACATACACTCACAGGCCACTTTATTAGGTACACCTTGGTAGTAGCGGGTTGGACCCCCTTTTGCCTCCATTCTTGGTGGCAAAGATACAAAACAAGGTGTTGGGAACGTTCCTCAGAGATTTTGCTCCATAGTGACATGATAGCATCACGCAGTTGCTGCAGATTTGTCGGCTGCACATCCATGCCCAAAGGTGCTCTATTGGATGAGACGTGGTGAGTGTGGAGGACATTGGAGTACAGGGACCTCATTGTCCAGTGGTGAGATGATTGGAGCTTTGTGACATGGTGCATTATCCTGCTGGAAGGAGCCATCAGAAGATGGGAACACTCTAGTCATAAAGGGATGGACATGGTCAGCAACAATACTCAGGTAGGCCGTGGTGTATAAACGATGCTCAATTGGTACTAAGGGGCCCAAAGTGTGCCAAGAAAATATCCCCCCCACCATTACACCCCCACCACCAGCCTGAACCGGTGATACAAGGCAGGATGGATCCATGCGCCAAATTCTGACCCCACCATCTGAATGTCATAGCTGAAATCCAGACTCATCAGACCAGGCAACGTTTTTCCAATCTTCTATTGTCCAATTTTGGTGATCCTGTGAGATTGTAGCCTCAGTTTCCTGTTCTTAGCTGACAGGAGTGGCACCCGGTGTGGTCTTCTGCTGCTGTAGCCCATCTGCTTCAAGGTTGGATGTGTTGTGCGTTCAGAGATAGAATTTTGCATACCTTGGATGTAACGAGTGGTTATTTGGGAGCCAGGCCTCCTCAGCTAAATAGGAGGGCGCTAGGCCTTCTCAGCTAAACAGGAGGGCGCTAGGCCTTCTCAGCTAAACGGGGGGGGGCATGCCTTCTCAGCTAAACAGCAGGGGCCAGGCCTTCTCAGCTTAACGGGGGGGGGGCAGGCCTCATCAGCTTAACAGGGGGGGCAGGCCTTCTCAGCTAAAAAGAAGGGCGCTAGGCCTTCTCAGCTAAACAGGAGGGCGCTAGACCTTCTCAGCTAAACAGGGGGGGCCAGGCCTTCTCAGCTAAACGGGGGGGCCAGGCCTTCTCAGCTAAACGGGGGGGGCAGGCCTTCTCAGCTAAACAGGGGGGGCCAGGACTCATCAGCTAAACTATAGGGTGCCAGGCCTTCTCAGCTAAACAGGGGGGGGCAGGCCTCATCAGCTAAACGGGGGGGGCAGGACTCATCAGGTAAACTGGAGGGTGCCAGGCCTTCTTAGCTAAACATGGGGGGCCAGGCCTTCTCAGCTAAACATGGGGGGCCAGGCCTTCTCAGCTAAACGGGGGTGGGGGGTAGGCCTTCTCAGCTAAACAGGGGGAGCCAGGCCTCATCAGCTAAACGGGGGGGCCAGGACTCATCAGCTAAACAGGGGGGCGCTAGGTCTTCTCAGCTAAATGGGGGGGGGAGGCCTTCTCAGCTAAACAGGGGGGCCAGGCCTTCTCAGCTAAACAGGGGGGCAGGTATCATCAGCTAAACACGGGGGGGCAGGCCTCATTAGCTAAACGGGGGGGGCAGGCCTCATTAGCTAAACGGGGGGGCTAGGCCTCATCAGCTAAAGAGGTTGGCCTGGCCTTCTCAACTAAACAGAGGGGCCAGGCCTCCTCAGCTAAATGGGGGGCCTCATCAGCTAAACAGGAGCGTGCTGGATCTTCTGAGTTAAACAGGGGTGAGGCAGGCCTCATTAGCTAAACAGGGAGCGGGGTAGGCATCCTCAGCTAAATGGGGGGCACTTTGCCACCTCCACTAAACAGGGGGGGGCCCAGGGAAACTTTATTAATTTCTGCCTAAATGAATACAATTTTACTAGACCACGCCCCCACTTGCTTACCAGGGTTTAAATTACATTTCCCTGGGCCCCATCACATCACCAGAAGGGCCCAGGAGGAAGAACTTTTTTCTTCTTTCTCCGGGCGTGCACCTCGGGGGGGGGGGGGGGGAGGTGTAGGCAAGGGGCACGTGTCAGTAGTGCCGACAGCTTTACACAAGTCCCTTTTTGGCCCCATTGCTGTTCTGAATAAATCACGAGTTTGAGGAAGGTGGGGGAGACGATTCCTCTGAAACGCGTTGCCCAAACCTGTTATCTTCAATGAATTTCTCAAATAAACCCTCAAGTGAGACAAACGTTTGTTAGCGGCGCTCCTCTATAACCAGAAAAGTGAAACATCCTCACTGCAGTATCAGAGAGGCAGCAACCAAAGACCGTAATGGTGTCTCCTGCCATTTCCCCTCCATTGGGTATCAACCCCCCCGAAGGAAATCCTCCTCCACAAATATATTCATCCACACCAAATGTTGGTTCCATTGGTCCAACGCCGTCATCCACTTACACCAGATCTGTAACACAACAGGAAGTGCTGGAAATACCCTCTTGTTGTCACCAGAATGAGTGTCCCCATTGGAAGAATGACTCTCCATTCCTGTTCTGGTGACCACTCAAAACTCCGGATCTTCTCACACCTTCAGTCCTGGTGGCCAAACAAGAGAGATTAAACCTTCCTAAAGGAGACACCGTCCGCAATACAAAACTTGAGGGGGGGGGGGGGGGGTCTAACCTTTCCCCCACATTACCCAAAACAAAAAGAAAACAGTAACTTAGCAGTAGACGCAAACCAAAGGATAACATACAAACCCCAAAGAGGTCATGTATTTGGTTGGCGATGAACTCTGGACCTCGGTGCTGCAAGAATGTATCAGAATGCAGAGTATTTGTGTTCCCACGTTACTTTATTAAATATTCTGAAAATAGTAGTAAATTCATGGACATATCTTGGAAACTTTTAATAAACTTTTATTCTGACAACATATCGGTAAGGAAAATCATCTACCTCCCCCCTAAAAAAAAAATAAAAAATTTACCCTAGCATAGATGTGTGTATGACAACTGTGTGGTCTAAAACTGAAGGGAGAGGAATAGATGTAAACCGTACAATGTTCTTTATTAAAAAAAAAAAAAAAAATAGAAAAATAAAATTATAAAAACATTTTTTATTATTATTTTTTATATATATATTATTATTTTTTATATATAAATATAAGTATGTGTATATATATATATATATATATATGTGTGTATAATATATATATATATATATATATATATATATTTTATCTCTCTCTCTCTCTCTCTCTCTCTATATATATATATATACACACACACATACTAATATTTAATATATATATATTTTAATATTTAATAAATAATATATATTTTTTAAAATATATTAATCGATCTCTTTTTCTCTATCTATAGATAGATAGAGAGAGAGATAATAAAATGTTTATTTTTTTTAAATTTTATTTTAAAATTTTTTTTTTTTTCATATTTTATTATATATATATTTATAAATGTATTTTTGTGTACACACACTAGGAAAATTGTCATTTTCATTGTACTCTGTTTTCCACTACCGTACTGTCACCTACACTACTGCATAGGTGACATGTATTTCCTATCTTACTCTTGGCTGCTCCAAAAAAAAAAAGAAAAAAAAAAAAAAGCATCCAGGGGATTATTCTCATAATCCTGAACTTCACCAGAGTTATTCAGCTGCAACTGCTTGGGAATTAATTCCTTTAAAATGTCAGCAGTATTTGTAAATAAATCATATTAACCCGTTGAGAAGATAGTCTCTGAGATTTACGATGTTTAACCAAAAAAAAAAAAAAAATTAAAAAAAAGAAAAAAAAAAAGGAGTGAGACTACTACAGTAGGTCAGGCTGTCAATACCTTCAAAGTCAGACCCTCTGCTGTAGCCAAAGTTTTTTCCTATTAAATATCTGTGGTTTAAACTTGTACATGGTAACAATAAACTGAGTAATTTAGGATGGAAGACTTGGAGTTGTGAGAAAGGAGGTGGGGGGGGGGGGGGGGGGGGGGGGTAATGGGAATTCTATAATAGCTTAGACTGAGCTGCTTTGGCCCTGAAACAGGCACTAATGGAAGACTTCGGCTAAATGTAGATGGGTCGATTTCCAGTATTTGTGGTTGTATGGACTGTATGGTCAAGGCTAAAACCTCTATCCAAAGGCCTATGTTTTTCTGGCAGCTGCCAGTCTGCCATTATTTTGAGACCCTAGGAAGATATTATTCTGTGAAGTCATCATGTGTATTTAATCTATTTTACAATTTATATCCAAGTTGCTTTCATGCTGTCCATCAAACCTTCCAAGGGGTTGTTGGGTGGGCTCTCTGACCATGAGTCTGATACAACTAAAATGGATTCAGTAGCCTTCAAAAAAAATCTTACATTGGGGGGAATCAGATTTAGAAATAAGATGAATGTCATTTTTTTGTAAATTTTTTTAAATTGTATTTTTGTTAATATATTTATTTTACAATTTTATATCCAGGTTGCTTTCTTGCTGTCCATCAAACCTTCCAGGGGGTTGATGGGTTGGCTCTGACCATGATTCTGATACAACTAAAATAGATTCAGTAGCCTTCAAATAATCTTAATTTGGAAAGAAAATCTGATTTAGAAATGAGATCAATGTAGTTTTTAATTTTTGTAATTTTTTTTTTGCACATTTTCAGATTTTTTTTTTTAATACAATATTTTTTTTTCAAATTGTATTACTTTTGGATATACTGTGTCCACTTGTGTCAGGGTGGCCTACCCCAGGAGGATGTGTGGTGCTTTGGGTATTTTGGGTCCTAAATTCTGACCCACATCTCTACACCTTGGCCCACACTTTCCAAAAAAAAAATACAACAATGTTCCAGATATTTTATTTTTTTTTAATTGTATTAAAAAAAAAAAAAATCTGGAACATTGTTGTATTTTTTTTGGAAAGTATGGGCCAAGGTGTAGAGATGTGGGTCAGAATTTAGGACCCAAAATACCCAAAGCCCGCTACTCCCACTAGTACACCCAGACACAAGTGGATACAAGGTATTCAAAAGTAATACATTTCTTTTTTTTTTAATTGTATTAAAAAAAAAAAAAAAAGATGTATTACTTTTGGATACCTTGTATCCACTTGTGTCTGGGCGTACTGGTGGGAGTGACGGGCTTTGGGTATTTTGGGTCTTAAATTAGTGTTCTGACCCACATCTCTACACCTTGGGCCCACACTTTCCAAAAAAAATAATACAACAAAGTTTATTTAACTTTATAGGTTAGCAGTGAGCATTAACAGTTCAGGATGACGTGAAATATTCACATAGAATAAATTAAATGTTAATCAATTTTTTAAAAATATCATCTGCGTATGTTTTGCAGGTCCATTTTTCATCCCCAGCTCCCATGTTCCAGATATTTTTTTTTTTTTTTTTAATACAATTTTTTAAAAATGTTATTACTTTTGGATACCCTGCGTCTGGGGGTACTGGTGGGGGCGGCCTGCCCCAGTAGGACATTGCTTTGGGTAATATGGGTCTGAAATTAGTGTTCTGACCCACATCTCTACACCTTGGCCCACACTTTCCAAAAAAATATACAACAAAGCTTATTTAAATTTATATGTTAGCAGTGAGCGTTAAGCACGACATGAAATATTCACATAGAATAAATTAAATTAAATGTTAATATATTAAAATATATCATCTGTTTACGTTCTGCGGGTCCATTTTTCATCCCCAGCTCCCATGTTCCAGATAAAAAGGCATACATACATAATGCAGTGGTATTTTTCATTTATTCTCCATCTGCAAACCCCGGGTGTGAAATAAGCATGCTTCTTTGGTTTATGTCGCACAAAAAAAATAAAATAAAATAAAATAAAAATAAAAAAAAAATAATTTAGAAAATTTCAATTCAAAATTTGATGGTCTTTAATGCATTGAAGGGCAAAGGCCCAGATCTGGGATTTGAAGGCTCCACATAGCACCTCTGCTTTTACCTCCCAGGGACGTGTCCTAATTTCAGACATCTCGTGTACACATACACACATGTTATATATACACGCATGTTTGTGAAATCAAACAAGCCTTGATGCTTGCACATTAAACATCTGGTTTTTCCCTTGAAGCGAGCGACATTATGGACTAATCTGCTCATTTTAACATTGTATTAAGTCCCCAAGGACTCCCTCTCGCAGGAGCAAGGCATAGATCATTCCAGTAATATATCACATTCACGTATATATATTACACTTAGCAAATTATCAGTGCCAACCCATTCAGAACAAGCATGTGTGCAACACTGTTAAATTAATACAGACACCCTTGAATAATACGACAATGCATTAATAAAAGTACCATTATTATAATAATAAAAGTAGTAGCAATATTATTGATAATTTTGTTACCCTCCACCCCCACCCACCCCCCAAACTACATGTATTTTTTTTTTTTTAAATAAATGTAATTTTTAAATATGTAATCTGCATTTAGCTATAATTGTTTAAAATTTCAAATTCTCTCCTGCCCACGTCCTTTGTTCTCAGCAAGGCTGAAAAGTATTTTTTTTTTTCTTTCCCCATTCCATTTATTCCAGCACACAAAAATAATAAAAAACATTTTTATTCCATCTATCCCAACACACACAAATACTAAAAACATTTTTATTCCATCTATCCCAACACACACAAATACTAAACACATTTGTATTCCATCTATCCCAACACACAAAAATAATAAAAACATTTGTATTCCATCTATCCCAACACACAAAAATAATAAAAACATTTTTATTCCATCTATCCCAACACACAAAAATAATAAAAACATTTTTATTCCATCTATCCCAACACACAAAAATAATAAAAACATTTTTACTCCATCTATCCCAACACACAAAAATAATAAAAACATTTTTATTCCATCTATCCCAACACACAAAAATAATAAAAAACATTTTTATTCCGTCTATACCCAACACACAAAAATAATAAAAACATTTTTATTCCATCTATCCCAACACACAAAAATAATAAAAACATTTTTATTCCATCTATTCCAACATAATAAAAACAAGACACTTTTTTTTCTTTCAAATGTATTCTTTATTGGAATTACAAAAAGTGAATACAGTATATTAAAAAAAAAAAATCAGTTACATAATTAGACCTACATAAGCCATAATTTATGCAAACAATTTACAGACCTGTATACACCCCCCTCCCTCCTATATATTTTTTTTTCTCCTTGCAAGGAAAATTAACTCTTTCCTCCCTCCAACAATATTTTACCCTTCCGCAAGACTTTTTTTTTTTCTTTCAAATTCATTCTTTATTGGAATAAAAAGTGCATTCTTTAGAAAAAAAAAATCAGTTACATAATTTAGACCTACATAAGCCATAATTAATTCAAACAATTTACAAGACTTGTATACACCCAATCCCCCCTCCTATATATATTTTTTTCCTCCTTGCAAGTAAAATTAACTCTTTCCTCCCTCTAACAATATTTTACACTCTCTCTGTAAATTTTTCATTATTTTTTTTTTTTTTAAACGTAGTTGATCCTAATTTTAAATTCTACACTCCACATTTTTTAACCCTTGTGTGTAGGCTACTGGAAAATGATATAGTTTGCAGGCAGCTCTCGCTCTCCCTTACAACCTCATATTCCATCCGTTCTATAGCTATAAACTTCATACACCACCCCTGGGGAGTCACATAAAAAAAAAAATAATAATAATAGACTGCTGGATGTTGGCTCCTACATAACACCCTCCCCTTAAGCTGTTACAAAAAAAAAAATCTAATTTTTAAATACCCACAAAAATATCTCTAAATTTCAAAACAGACCCTTAGCTGTCCTTTCCTTGCCTGTTTTATTTTGTATATATTTTTTTCAATTTTTAACAATTTCCCATCCCCTCCTAGGCCCTTTACATACAAAATGCATAGATCAGCATGCATATCCCAGTGTGATAAATACATTGCCGCCAGCTCTGTAGTGTTTCTGAGTCCTCTGGGATGAAGAAGCTCAGATATCCTGGCTGGTCATCAATGTATCCCAGGGAAATGACTACTTTTTTTTAATGCTGTCAGCTAGGCTACTGTCCTCAATTTTCCATACCTGGGTGTGATTCCTTGATTGAGCTCCTCTGGAAGCAGGGAAGAGAAGGTAGTAGCTGAAGGCTCAGTCCTTGCCTTAGATCCCAGCTAGGTCTCTGCACACGAACAAGTCCACTGCACACTTTATTTAGGGGGGGAGGGGGGGGCTGCTGCCCCTAATCCTGCCCCCCCTCCCCCCAACCCCAAGATTGCAATCAAATCTATTGTTGTAAAGAGCTATCCCCATGCTTCCTATGCACAGGAGATCCACACAAGCCCCCCTAGCCTGCCCTGCATTATTTTTAGCCTCCTCTAATAGTAAATGCATCGTTTCCCTTTGAAGCCCTCACACTTTGCTCTCTTCTTTGCTCTGGGGCCATTGGGGGTCTGCCTATGGAAGGGGGGGAGGGGAGCCTGGAAACCGTCCCCAGCTTATCTCCTTTCATCCAACAGCCGGGGGAGCCTGGAAACTGCCAGGCCTAGTAATTGCTTTTTTCAGGCAGCCCAGTGCGGACTGGCCAGCAGCCAATCAGCGCCTTGTTTACAATCGGTGATTGACAGCTGGCTGGCACCTTGCCAGCCAATCACAGACAGCTGGGGGGGGGCTATGGGTTTTCTGTTTTTTTTTTGTTTTTTTTTTTTTAAAGAGAAGGGGGGAGGCTGAGGCAGACTGGGCATTAACTCTTCATGTTCTAATTTAGTTTTCTTTTTTTTTTTACATGGATTTTTTTTTTTTTTTTTTTTAGGGATAAAACAAGATATACATATATAAATTTTACATTTAATTACAGCATTTCCTGACAATCTGACATTCTGCCACCAGCAACACCAAGAATAGAGCAACCACTTGATCATGGAAATTCCCTTCTTTTTTTTGGGTGTGAAAGGCCTGTTCAGCTTGGATATAGTAAATATTCCTGTCTGCAGCTGATCTGCATTATACAGAATTTCCCCTTCTTCCAGAATAGAAGGACATTTTCTATTATGTGTGCTTATTTAAAAAAAAAAAACAACTACTTTTCGCCACCCAAGACACACTGGCATATTACAGGTTACAAGTTTTTTTTTTTTTTTTTTAAATATATCATTTTTTTATTTTTTTTATGACAGGCAATCCCTGTACTTGGCAATGATTCTGAGAATTTACCCCCTGGCGTAAACTTTTTTTTTTTTACAATGACTTTGAAAATATATGAATTAGAATTTTCCACCTTTTCTCTTGAGAGCTGTAAATTTGCATTTATGCTTTTTTAGAAAAAAAAAAAAAAAAATCAGCTTTTCTCCACCAAAAACACACTGACATATTACAGGTCACAAGTTATCAAAAAAAGTATTTATTTATTTTATTTTTTTTAAAGAAAGGCAATCCCTGCACTTTGCAGTAATTCTGAGAATTTTCCCCCTGGCATAAACTCCTGATTACCACCTTTCCCATTGAAAGCTGTACATTTGCATATTAAATAAATTGTATTATAAGCATTTTCAAGTTTTCTAGATCCATACATGGATTTTTTTCTCCTATATTTTTTCAGCAACTGTGGAAATCCACCCAAAGTGTAGCCTTGATTTTTGTAAAATATATGATTGGAAAAATAAAAAGGATTAGATGGATACAGTACTATAAAAATGTACTATGGAAACTACATGGACAAGACCAGTTTACACAAATCAGAGGCACCAACATCCCTTTATATAGAACTAGAAGCAAATGGGGGGGCTTAGATTGTAAGCTCTAAGGAGCAGGGCCCTCTGATTCCTCCTCATAGGTATGCACAGCCTATTGCATTAGGATGTGCACCTCAAAGCTCAAACACATGTATTTGTGTGTGCATATGTATATATACTGATGGTGTCAGTAGGGCAGTTGATGGTGTCAGTAGGGCAGTTGATGGTGTCGGTAGTTTTTATTTAATATATTTTTAATTTTTTTTTTAATTTTTTTTTTTTTTTTACAAATTTTTTTAGGAGCTCCGTTAGGGGGCTTTGGTGAAATATCAGGGGTTTAAACAGGGGGAATCTGTGCCACATGGGTTAGGGTGTGTCTACGCGCGTCCTATGCACACGCCTATGTTCTTCCTGTCCCGAATTTCCAAATTTCCTTTTGGGATTAATAAAGTATTCTGTATTGGTACTGTAACTGTACTGTACATGTTGTAACTGTTGGCGCTATATAAATCTTGTATAATAATAATAATGAAATGGGACTTTTCAGGTAATATAGAATGTAATAATATTAAACAAATTTGCTTAAAAGAAAAAAAAAAAAAGAAAAAAAAAGAAAAAGAAAGCTTTACATTTTTTGCTGCTACCTATAGAATTCTATTCATAGTATATATTACTATATTTCATATACTATTTTCATATTTCATTATGATATAGAATATTTAATTATAAAAGAATAAATTATAAAATATATAACATTAATTATAAAATAAAATATATAAACAAAGAAAATCCTGCAGATTTTGTTTTTTGCTACTACCTAAATCATTTATATTTATGTAATCATTTTATATTATAATATATATTTTATTTAAAAAAAAGCCTCTATTTATAGCAATATGACAATTTGATATTATAACGTATAATTATATGTATTTAAGTGTAGCAGTTTGCTTCAAAGAGGAATTTATGTACATTAAAAGAGAAAAAGGAAACAAATGTAGCCATTAGAATAATTGGGATCCTTGCTTCTTCCCTGATGCACTTGAATATTGCAGCTCTCTCTCTGCCCCCCAGGACTCCCCAGGGTCTGTGATCTGCACTTCTCATTCCCTAATCCGCACTGACATTTATCAATAAACACCTCGGTGTGTCACTGGAGGAGAATACAAAAAAAAAAAAACCTGAATAATTCCACCCCCCCCCCTCCCCTGCACTAATAACCCCCCAGGCTAATATCTATACCCCATCTATTATTCATCTCTCAGCTATAGATAGATCCACCTAGATACAGATCATGGGGCATGTATGCGGCAAGCAGCGGCCCACCCATCCCCAATGAGGAACTACAAATCCCAGCAGGCTCAGGATGACAATTCCCCTATCTGGGACTAATAATCAGCAAGGCTCAGTGAGTGTAGTGTCCCAGCATAGACCGTTGGGAGTTGTAGTCGTGCAGTGGACGGTGGCACTCAATGAATATTTAGCTAGAGGACTGCAGATAGGCAAGACAGTCTGAGGACTACAAGTCCCAGCAGGCAATGCCAGTTTCTCTTTTTAAAAAAGCCCCCCCCCCCCCATTGGGGATTAATTTGATCATTGCCATAATTAAAGGGATCCTAGAGCCCCCCCCCCCCCTAAAACTGGTACAGAAAGAGGGGATCTGATTGGTTGGCCTGCTTGGAAAAGTTGGGATTGATGCCCTTTGTTTTTTTTGCAACCTTTCTGGTTGCTATAGGCATCTGCTCCAAGTTTAATTATTTTTAAAAACATAATTAAACTTGGCATCTGCTCCAAGTTTAATTATGTTTTTAAAAATAGTTTTATCATCTGGTGGGGTGCCAGGTTGATGCAAGTCCTTGTGCATGTGTAGGACTACAAGTCTCAGCAGTATATGGGCACTGATCCTCAAAGCTTAATCTGGGACTTAAAGCTGGGACTTTAGCTCTACATCATCTGCTAGGACTCAGGTTGATGCAATTCCCCATGATTGGGACTACAAGTCCCAGCATTGCAAAAAAAAAAAAAAGGCATGACCACTTATCCTCCTTGGAGCCTTAAGTTATAATCATCTGGGTCTCCGGCTGATTTAGTTCCCTATGTATGTGTGGCACTACAAGTCCCAGCATCACGAGGTCACAAATCCTCCTTAAAGTGTTACTAAACACGTATATGCAGTAAAGCACGCTTGTTATACTTACTAAGGGATTCATCCTCTGCGGTGTGTAAAACGGCTGTTTGACCCTGTGTTTTCCGATCCTCCCCTTCTTCTACTGTCCCCTAACCATCTCCTGATAAGACAGAGCCTCTGGAGTCACTCTGCACATGCTCAGTTTGGTGTGTATTGCTAGAGGTTTTTTTTCTTTTCTGGGAGGGACCATGTGATCAGCACAGGGCTAATCGGCACTGTCCAGACAGAGGGTCAGGGGTTCTGCAGCCTCATAGGACAGTCCAAGTAGAATGAAAACTCCTCCTACAAGCTTTAACCAGACACTGATAGAAGTCACAAGACTGCTATATACTGCTGATGAGAAAAGGTATTTAGCAGTTAATATTTACTAAAATAATTGTATTTCCATGTTCTGTGTACTGTGGGAGATCAGATATAGTGAATGCAGGCTCCTGGGTTCAGTAACACTTTAAAGCTCTTCTAGGACTCATGCAGTCTCCCATGTATGGGATTACAAGTCCCAGAATCACATGGGCACCCATTCTTCTTGGGGCCTTATACTATAATCTGCTGGGACTTGTAGTTCTTCATGCTCTCCTGGGTAAACCCATTGCAAACCAGCCTTCTGAGACTTGTAGCTCTACAGCCTCTCATAGAACCCAGTTTCACACAATCTCCCATTATGGGACTACAAGTTCCAACCCCACATAGGCATATACAGTGTATATAAATATTATATACACACACACTATAACCTGCTGGTACTTGCAGTTCTTCATCCTCTCATGGAGAGATCAGGTTAATCTGTTGCACACCAGCCTGCTGAGACTTGTAGTTCTCCATACCCTCTTAGGAATCTGGTGCATGCAATCCCCTTTGTATGGGACTACAAGTTCCAGCATCCCATGGACACCAATCCTCCCTGGTGCCTTATGCTATAACCTGCTGGGACTTGTAGTTCTCCATCTTCTCCTGGAACACAGGTTCAGGCAATTCCCCATGTATGAGACTGCATGTCCCAGCATCGCATGGGATTTGTAGTTCTCCGCCCTCTCCTAGACCTCAGGTTCATGCAATCTTCCAGGTATAGGACTACAAGTCCCAGCACTGCTAGGGGTACCCATCTTCCTTGGAGCTATATACTATAACCTGCTGGGATTTGTAGTTCTCTACCCTCTCCTGGGAGATCAGGTTAACCCATTACACACCAGCCTGCTGAGATTTGTAGTTCTCCATTCTCTCCTTGCTAAGACTCTGGTTCATAAAATTCTCTTGGGTTGTTGTAGTTCATCATCTTCTGCTAGGACTTTGGTTCATGCAATCTCCCATGTATGGGACCACAAGCCCCAACAGTGCTAGAAAAATACCTGGACTCGCCATGCATCTTGGAGCCTTATACTATAACCTGCTGGGACTTGTAGTTCTCCACTCTCTCCCACTTAAGACTATAGTCCATGCAATTCTCTTAGATAAGGGACTACAAGTCCCAGCATCGCATGGGCACTCGGCCACTTTGGAGCACTATGCTTTAACCTGCTGGGACTTGTAGTTCCTCATCCTCTACTAGGACTCAGGTACATGCTATCGCACATGTATGGGACTACAAGTCCCAGTATCACATGGGTACCCATCTATGTTGGAGCCCTACACTATTACCTGCTGGGACTTATAGTTCCTCATCCTCTGCTGGGACTCAGGTTTATGCTATCGCACATGTATGGGACTACAAGTCCCAGCATCACATGGGTACCCATCTATGTTGGAGCCCTATACTATTACCTGCTGGGACTTGTAGTTCTCCACCCTCTCCTGGGGAGATCAGGTTCATGCTATGCACAAGCATCCTGCTGGGATTTGTAGTTCTCCAGCCTCTCCCTCCTAAGACTCAGGTTCATGCAATTCTCTTAGGTAAGGGACTACAAGTCTCAGCATCGCATGCCCACTCGCCCACCTTGAAGCTTTATCCTGTAACCTGCTGGGACTTGCAGTTCTCCATCTTCTCCTTGGACTCGGGTTCGTGTAATCCCCAATGTATGGGGCTACAAGTCCCAGCAGTGCTAGAAAAACACCTGGACACCCACCCACCTTGGAGCCTTATACAGTACTATAACCTGCTGGGACTTGTAGTTCTCTATTCACTCCCTCCTAAGACTCAGGTTCATGCAATAATCTTAGGTAAGGGACTACAAGTCCCAGCATCACATGGTCACTTATCTACTTGGAGCCCTATGCTATAACCTGCTGGGACTTGTAGTTTTTCATCCTCTGCTAGGACTTAGGTGCATGCAATCTCCCATGTGCGGGACTACAAGTCCCAGCAGTGCTAGAAAAACACCTGGACACCCATCCACCTTGGAGCCTTATATTATAACCTGCTGAGATTTGTAGCTCTTCATTCTCTCCGTCCTAAGACTCAGATTCATGCAATTCTCTTAGGTAAGGGACTACAAGTCCCAGCATTACATGGGCACTCGCCCATTTTGGAGCCCTATGCTATAACCTGCTGGGAGTTGTAGTTCTCCACCCTCTCCTAGAACTCAGGTTCGTGCAATCTCCCATGTATGGGACTACAAGTCCCAGCAGTGCTGGAAAAACACCTGGACACCACCCACCTTGGAGCCTTATATTATAACCTGCTGAGACTTGTAGTGCTCCATCCTTTCATTGCACCACAGCCTGCTGGGAGTTGTAGTTCTCCATCCTTTCATTACACAGCAGCCTGATGGAAGTTGTAGTCCTCCATCCTCTCATTGCATATCAGCCTGCTGGGAGCTGTAGTCTTCCATCCTCTTATTGCAAAGCAGCCTAATGGGAGTTGTAGTTCTCCATCCTTTCATAGCACAGCAGCCTGCTGGGCGTTGTAGTACTCCATCCTCTCCTGGGGAGATCAGGTTAATCCATTGCACACGGGCCTGCTGGGAGTTGTAGTTCTTCATTCTCTCCGTCCTAAGACTCAGATTCATGCAATTCTCTAAGGTAAGGGATTACAAGTCCCAGCATCACATGGGCACTCGCCCTATGCTATAACCTGCTGGGAGTTGTAGTTCTCCATCCTCTCCTAGAACTCATGTTCGTGCTTTCTCCCATGTATGGGACTACAAGTCCCAGCAGTGCTAGGAAAACACTTGAACACCCACCCACCTTGGAGCCTTATATTATAACCGGCTGAGACTTGTAGTTCTCCATCCTTTCATTGCACAGCAGCCTGCTGGGAGTTGTAGTCCTCCATCCTCTCATTGCACAGCAGCCTGCTGAGAGTTGTGCTTCTCCATCCTCTTATTGCACAGCAGCCTGCTGGGAGTTGTAGTCTTCCATCCTCTCATTGCACAGCAGCCTGCTGAGAGTTGTAGTCCTCCATCCTCTCATTGCATATCCACCTGCTGGGAGTTGTAGTCCACCGTCCTCTCATTGCACAGCAGCCTGCTGGGAGTTGTAGTACTCCATCCTCTACTGGGGAGATCAGGTTAATCCATTGCACACGGGCCTGCTGGGAGTTGTAGTTCTTCATTCTCTCCGTCCTAAGACTCAGATTCATGCAATTCTCTGACTCACCCTATGCTATAACCTGCTGGGAGTTGTAGTTCTCCATCCTTTCCTAGAACTCAGGTTCGTGCAATCTCCCATGTATGGGGCTACAAGTCCCAGCAGTGCTAGGAAAACACTTGAACACTCATCCACCTTGGAGCCTTATATTATAACCTGCTGAGACTTGTAGTTCTCCGTGCTTTCATTGCACAGCAGCCTGCTGGGAGTTGTAGTTCTCCATCTTTTAATTGCACATCAGCCTGCTGGGAGTTGTAGTTCTCTATTCTTCCCCTCCTAAGACTCAGGTTCATGCAATTCTCTTAGTACGGGACTACAAGTCCCAGCATCGCATGACCACTCGCCCACCTTGAAGCTTTATCCTGTAACCTGCTGGGAGTTGTAGTTCTCCATCCTCTCCTAGAACTCAGGTTCGTGCAATCTCCCATGTATGGGGCTACAAGTCCCAGCAATGCTAGAAAAACACTTGGACACCCACCCACCTTGGAGCCTTATATTATAACCGGCTGAGACTTGTAGTGCTCCATCCTTTCATTGCACAGCAGCCTGCTGGGAGTTGTAGTTCTCCGCCCTCTCATTGCACAGCAGCCTGCTGGGAGTTGTAGTTCTCCGTCCTTTCATTGCACAGCAGCCTGCTGGGAGTTGTAGTTCTCCATCCTTTCATTGCACAGCAGCCTGCTGGGAGTTGTAGTTCTCCGTCCTTTCATTGCACAGCAGCCTGCTGGGAGTTGTAGTTCTCCATCCTTTCATTGTACAGCAGCCTGCTGGGAGTTGTAGTTCTCCATCCTTTCATTGCACAGCAGCCTGCTGGGAGTTGTAGTCCTCCATCCTTTCATTGCACAGCAGCCTGATGGGAGTTGTAGTCCTCCGCCCTCTCATTGCACAGCAGCCTGCTGGGAGTTGTAGTCCTCCACCCTCTCATTGCACAGCAGCCTGCTGGGAGTTGTAGTCCTCCGCCCTCTCATTGCACAGCAGCCTGCTGGGAGTTGTAGTGATGTGTGAGCCCATCCATTATCCCTCCTAATGATCAGACATTTGACCCCCCCAGTCCTGACACTGGGCAGAGCTCCCCTCCCCCCGCTGAGTGACACTCATCCATTGGAGTATTAGTGTTATGAGAGTCTCCTGGGCTCCCTCCCCCCTCACCCCCATATAACCCCATTCCCTGACCCTTTCCCCTCCGCTCCCCCTCCCCCAGCTCAGCTCCCCCCGGACACGCCCCCCCCGCACACTTGAATTCGGCGCCTTTGTGCTGAGCCGCCGACACGCCCACCCGGCGCCTGTGATTGGCAGCCGCGGCCCCGCCCTCTCCACAGCCACCGGCCCGTCCCCCCCTTTCCCCTCCCTTCTCTACCAGTCCGGATGATTGGCGGCGCTCCGCCCACCTCCCCTCCGGACCTCTGACGGACAGCTCTGTGCGACGGCGACAGCCAATCGGCGCGCCTGTTTACTCCCGGAGAACGGCACGAGCTCCCCGCCGGGCGGCCAATCAGCGCGTCGGGCGAGGCTGGCTGACTGGCAGCGGCTCATTAGTATGCGAAAGAGGGGGGCTGCCAGGGGGAGGGGGGAAGGGAGAGAGAGAGAGGTGGGGGAAGAAGAAGGAGGAGGAGAAGGGGGGGGCTGCAGAGAGGCTCAGGCCGGAAGAGCCGAGTCCAGTCACTGCATGCAGAGCCCGGGGAGAGCACTGCGCCCAGCACCCCCTGCACTCACAGTAAGTACCCCCCCAACACCGATCCCTACCATCCCCCTCTCCCCCAATACAAGGACTTTTATTATCCCCCCTGCACACAATTTATAAAATAATAATACAAAAATATTCAACCCCACCCCCCCTCAAAAAAAAAAAAAAAAATCCCCTGAAATCCTTCACACCCCACTTTTAAAAAAAATCCCTTTTTGTAAAAAAAATAAAATTCACTTTATTATCCCAGAATAATATTTCTAAGAAGGAAGTCCCCGGTGGAAGCAGAAAAAACAACAAAAACTCCTAAATCTCCCCTCATCTATCAATCCGGGGCCACAAAATACTCCAAGAAAGGGGAAAAAATCCCCAAGAAAGGGGAAAGATCCCCAATAAAGGGGGAAAATCCTCATAGGAAAAAAAAATAGTTTTTATTTTATTTTTTTTTCGGTTAAAGGGGGGGATGGGTTTATTTTTGTAATCGTGTTTTTGTTTAATCACAAAGAGAGCGGCCGGGGAAAGGATCGTCCAGGAAGGTACAAAAAAATATATAATCGTCCAAGAAAAAAATTAAAATAAAATAAGGAGATGAAATAGTAATAAATGTAAAAAGAGAGGAGCGGAGGAGGCGGCGATTCCAGGGCAGGAAATGAAAATTGTTACATTTGTTTCCCAACCTTCCATCTGTAGAATGTTTACCAATTGCCGATTTTGCCTCAAAAACAATCCCGGATCTGTGTGTGTGTGCCTCGAAAACGATCCGGATTTTAATCTCGAATTGATCAATCTGAAGGTTTGTGCAAAACCAATTTTATTATTATTATTTTTTTTAATTCCGTACACGTGTATTTTTTAAAGGGTTTTTGTAGCCCTTTTTTTTTTTTTTTTTTTTTTTTTTTTTTTAATATTATTATTGTAATAATTCCATACATATGTGGCTTCCTAATCTGACTGTGCAGCTGCTTTTATGTTTTTGAAATCTTTTGCCATACAGTTGTGACAATAGAATAAGCCCCGATTTCTTCTTTTTTTTTTTTTTTTTTTATCTGAGTTTGTATCTGATCTATCAATCTCGCCTCCATTTAAGGAATTTTGGAACCCACGTTTAATTGACTTTTTATTTATTTTTATTCCATACAAGTGTGGCTGAATGTGCAGCGTTTTTTGTTTTTGAAATCCTCTATTTATTTTTAAATTCGAAGAATATTCCCGATTTTTTTTTTATTAGAATTTATATCTAATTTATCAATCTGACCCACTTTTAAGCAATCTTGAAACCCACTTTTTATTTTTATTCCATACATGTGTGGCTGTAAAATAATCTGACTTTCCATCCTGCACTTTTAAAGGTTTTTGGAACCCAATTTTATTTATTTATTTTTATTTATTTATTTTTTTCATCCCATACATGCCTGACAATAACATAATTAGATTATGATTTTATAGCTGCATTGCCATGTTTTAAATGTTTTTAAAACCCCATTTTTATTTTTTAAAGTCATATACGTGTGCCTATAGGTAATCCCAACATTGTACGGCGGCCTTGTCAGGTTTTAAATGTTTTTGGAACCCCATTTTATTTTTTTGAAAATCCATACACGTGTGCCTATAGATAATCCCAACAGTTACAGCTGCTTTTGTCTTGTTGGTAAATGTTTTTGAAACCATTTTATTTTATTTTTTATTTTATTTTATTTTATTTTTTTAAACCCATGCTCGTGTGCCTAGAGATAATACCAGCATTTACAGCTGCTTTGTCCTAAACAACCGGCGAAGAAGCAACAGAGCAACAGAAGAAGGGAGTTTTAAAGGTGCTGGCCTCACATGCTACATTAAAAAAAAAAAAAAAAAAAAGTATATATCTATTTATATCTATTTATTTTGAGAGGGGGCGGTTTCTATATGGCTGCTTTGTCATGGTTTTTGGAACCCAAATTTTTTTTTTTTTTTTGCCATACACGTGTGCCTATAGGTAATCCCAACAGTTACAGTTGCTTTGTCATGTTTTGGGAACCAACATTTATTTATTGTAAATGCCATCCCAAATTTGAGTCTGGATCTACAGCTGCTGTATCATTTTAGACATTTTTCAAAGTTGTTTTTTTATTTTATTTTTTTTCCTGTTTGTTTTCCTTTTTTATTTTCCTTTTTTTTTTTTTTTTTTTTATTTTTTTTTTCTTCCAGCATAATATTTAAAAATAGGATTTTCTTGTGTGACCCTGGGTAGGCAGGATGGGGGCGTGTTGTGTTTAAAATTAGTCTTTTAGATCAAAAAAGAAAAGGAAAACCGCCTCATTTTCTACCCCTTTGCTCTGTTTTTTTAGCAAGGTGGGTGCTGGCTTCTAATAAGAATTGGGGGGGGGGGGGTCCTTATTAGACCCCCCCCCTCCTCCTTTTACCTAACCCTCCCCAATCGTGTTGCTATCTAAAGCAATAGCTTCCAGGGTTCTATCATGGAAAACAATTTGGTGATTGGAAAATATTGTTTTAATAATTAGACTAGGAGTGCATGAGGTGGGCTGTATGGAGTGCAGTGCCTGCATAGAGAGGAGCATTTTTATGTTTTGTGTGTGATTATATGTATATAATTTTTTTTTGTGTGTGTGTGTACCAATTTGTGTGCTAAAAAAAGCCTTAATTAGGATATTATATGGCGTGGATGCATAAAATACATGGGGGAGGACATTTTGCATGTGCTATGGAAGCAGAGTGTGTGATCTGTGTTGTGTGTTTTGTATACTTGTGTGTTATAAAAATGTTGTCTTAGGATATTTTAATGCAATGGGGTTGTATGGAGAGACAGGCAGCATATAATATATAGAGAGAGCATTGTACTGGTGTGTGGTGTGACTTGTGTGTTTTTGCATCATATCATACGTGTTATAAAAAAAATGTCCTAATTAGGATATTCCATGGGATTGTATGGAAGGACTGCATATGATATATAGAGAGAGCATTGTGTGTGTGTGTGTGTGTGTGTGTGTGTGTGTGTGTGTGTGGTGGGGGGTGGGGGGGTTGTGTACGTGTAGTGTGTTTTTGTATTATATATGCTATAAAAAAAATGTCCTCCTAATTAGAATATTCCATGCACTGGGATTGTATGGAGAGACTGCATATGATATTAAGGCAAGATCATTTTTTTTCTTATGTAGTGTGTGTGTAAGCTTTTTATGTGTACTGTGGTTTGTGTTATATATACCTTTTTGTATACATTTATATATGCCAGTGATAATAAAATACTGTCCTAATGAGGATATTGTATGCAGTGGGTGCATATAATACATAGGCAGGAACATTTCAAACCTGAGTGTGATCTGTATTGTGTGTGTGTGTGTGTGTGTGTGTGTGTGTGTGATGTTTGTGTGTTTTTTTTTTTGTTTTGTTTTTTTTTTTTTTTTGTTTGTTTTGTTTTTTTGAATACCTGTTTGTGTATGCTGGGGTTACAAAAAAGACTTAATTAGGGTATTCTATGCAGTGGGATTGTATGGAGAGTCTGCATATGATATACAGGCAAGGACATTTTTAATGTGGTGTGTGTGTGTTAGATTTGTATGTGTCCTGTGACTTCTTTGTGAGTTTTGTGTAATGGTAGTGTTGGAAAAGGAAAAAAAAAATCTCTTAATTGGGGTAATCTATGTAATGGGATTGTATGGGGAGGCTGCCTATGATATACAGGCAAGACCATTTTATTATGTTTTGTGTGTGTGTGTGTTAGATTTGTGTGTTTTGTGTATGGTACTGTTATACAAAAAAATATTAATAGCTTAATTGGGGTAATCCTATGTGATGGGATTGTTTGGAGAGGCTGCATATAATATCCAGGCAAGATCATTTTTAATGTTTTGTATGTGTCCTGTAACTTCTTTTGTGTGTTTTGTGTACCTGTCTGTGTATGGAAGTGTTTTTAAAAAAGAAAATGTCTTAATTGGGGGGTCTTCTGTGATGAGATTGTATGTGGAGACTGCATTAGATATACAGGCAAGAACATATTTAATATGTGTGTGATATTTGTATGTGTCCTGTGACTTGGTTGTTTGTGTATTCTATATTTTGAGATCAGTCTTGAGATATATATAATTTTTTTTTTATGTGTTGTCTATCTATGGTCATACATATGTCTTATTTCTACTCTGCAAATATTTGCATTTCTCCCCCCTATACACCAATCAATGCATCTTTTCTCTTTTTTTATGGCACAATGGAACACTATAGCTGGTTTTGTTTGTACGTCTGTGTGACCTTTTTTTTTTCCCAATTTCGACCCCCCAAAAACGTCCCCAGTGCCACATGGATGTTTTTTTTTTCTTTGGAACATTTATGACGTGGCCCCCTTCATGGATGGAGAACCCAGGAAGACATTTTTGAAGGATATCTTGGAGTCTTTATAATCTGAGGATATTGCAGAGTGCTTTGGATCCAGACAGAACCTCAGGAAAGCCTTTTTTTTTTTTTTAATTTTCCTTTCTTTCTTTTTTTTTTTTGTATTCCCCCCCCCCCCCCCCCCATTGGGTACAGAGCTGTTTGGTCACCCCCGTCCTCCTGACAAAGCTGGCTTCCGGATATAGGAATTTAAACAATGATTTTTTTTTTTTTTTTTTTCCTTTTTAACAATTCTGGAGAGAAGGAGGATTAACTTGCAGCAGTCCAGGCAGAGCTGTGGATGGATGACCATGCTTGAGGGATTGCCAGTGGTGGACATGGCTGGTCTGCTCAGGGTGTAAAGGTGGATTTTGTCATGAAGTTGGACCTTGTCTGGTCAGGATTTGGACCCTGGTTGGCTGGACGTGGACATGAGGATTATCCATAGTATGGACTTTTGCTACATTTTGGTAACTTCCCTTTCTGGTTGGCCTTGGACCTTCTGAATTTTTTATTTATTTTTTGCCTCAGTCAGTACTGAACCTCAATTATCCCTTCCATACTCCTAAACTGCATTGGACCCCCCGGCTCAGCCTTTCCCTGGGCTCTGGACCTTCTATGGCCCCCTACATCGTCTCCTGCCTTGTGTACTAATGCAGTGAACATAGACTCTACTCATATCATGGGTTGGATCCATCTGCCTTCTGTCCTTTCATCTTTCGGCTTGTCCTGGAAAGGTTTATTTTATTTGCTTTAAGTCAGCCAAATGATTTGAAAAAAAAAAAAAAAAAAAACTTTTTTTTTTCTTTAGCTGGATATTGTCCACAAGGAGGCTGAACAATAAAATTAGAATAAAATTGAAATATTTAATAAAAAAACCTGCTGATTAGCACAATCGACTCCATAAACAGGTCAGTAACTAGGATGTAGGTTGCCTGGAGCCCATGCTGGAAGGGGGAATCTGAGATTTTAGGTAGCCAAAATAAGCTGTGTTTAAAAAAAAAATACATATATTATAAAAATATATAAATATATAATTTGTGACCGCTTGTATTCGATATTGTTGCAAAAGTGTGTGCATATATTTTTTGTGTAGCAGTAATGTTCATTTGTGCATGTTTTTGCTAAACTCTTGTATTTATATTATCTACCTTGCTTGGATAATTCCAGCCTTCTCTATTTTTATAGAGGGACGTATTTTAACTTGCTGTAGAGGGGCAGATTTTTTTTTTTTCTATCCTCGGTATGATTTTTTTTTTTTTTTACGTATAGCCGAATTCTTTACATGTGTACAAAGGGAAAGCATTTCAGAATGTGCCTTTCTGTCTGCACGCTGCCAAACAAATGCATTGTAGGCCTAATGAATATATCATTAGATGTGCTACAAAAGAGACGTGTGTGTGTGTATATATGTATATATCGCTATGTATATATCGCTATGTATATATCGATATATATATATTTTTTTTTAAATGGATTACGAGCTGCCTTTCTGGGGTAGAGGAAGCTGCGTTTTTATTTTAATCGTAAAAGCAATGGTATTTAGCCTTCGGTGTTTTTGCTTTGGCTTTCTCTGCTATCGTGGAAGTAAAGCATTTTTCTTTTTTTTTTACATTTGTGTCTCTATTACGTTTGTAACATTTTGTTTAATATATATATATTTATTTATTTTTTTTACAAATTTTTATTTTGTGTTGTGTTTTTTTTTTTCTTCTGATCTGGGTACACATTTGGCACCTATAGGACACATTAAAAAGGCAATGCTGACACCAGACATATTCAATTTTTTTTTTCATTTCTATTGTGTTTCCAGCATGTATTGTGGAGTGTTGCTTTTTTTTTTGCCAAACACGTTTATTTTAATATTGTACTTACTTTTTTTTTATACATTCGTTGAATGGTTAGAGCCATTACCGTATTGTATGGTACACAGCAGCTCGTGCAGGACTCCCATTACCGTATTCCCCGCCTCCTAGCCGGCTGCTTTGTGTGTGTGTGTGTGTGTGTGTGTGTTTTTGTTTTGTTTTTTTACTTTTTTGTTTTTCGTCTGGGGGGCCCTGAGCAGTGCGGGGCCCTTCAATGCTTGGCTGGAAGGAATTGCAAAGCAGGGGTTTTTAAGGAGAGCAAGCGGAATACAATAGAACCGATAGGGAGGGGTGGAGGAAATCCTTTTGTAAAACAAAGGGGAGAATTTTCCCTTTTCACCTCCCTCTCTCTCCCTCTTTTTATAGTTTAGTTTATCTTTACTGTGAACCTGAATTCAGTCCTGGAAAAAACGAAATCAGTCTGTCCCTGTCTTTGTGTGCTAAGATGTACCTGCATGGCTCATGCATGGTATTGGATGGATGAATGGCCAGGGCATCTAGGAGCTATTTGTGTGCCTGTAGAAAGATGTCACCTATTTATACACAAAGTAGCATTTTATATCCCTAAATGAATACTTATTATGTATACATTTCTACCCTTCCTTTTTATCTGTGAGGTTTGGGGTGTGTGTGTGTGTGTGTGTGTGTGTGTGTGTGTGTGTGTGTGTGTATGTATGTATATATATATATATATATATATATATATATATATATATATATATATATATATATATATATATATTTTATAAAATATGCGTGTGTGTTGACAAGTGTCATCGAATCTTGGGCTATATATTATTGCTCTATTCGATGAAGAATTTAGTCTAAATTTTGTAATTCTATGTATTGATAGGATGAATGATTTGGGCATCTAGAAACCATTTGGTTGCTGTGTGTATATAAAACATATTTCTCTATACAAATAATGTAGTATTATATAAAAAAAAATGTTTACTATGCATACAGAGTGCATAAGATCGCTCTATCTATCGCGATGTTTGAGGTGCCTGGGTGAGATGAATCGATCTAGCTATAGAGAATTTAACTAATAGAATCTATAACAGATCTTCCTTTAGATTATTAATTAAAATATATTTTTTTAAATGTTTGATTTATGTATAGATGATATTGATTAGATGACTTGGATATCTAAAAACTGTTTGCACCTTTTTGTATAAGTACAGCATGTATAACCTTTCTCTATACACATATATAAAGTATTTTTTAACCCCTAAATAAATGTATGCATGAATATATAATGCGGTGTGTGATATACTGTAGTTTTAAGAATCAGACATTTTATCTAAAATTGTATGTGTATATATAAATATGTGTGTGTGTGTGTGTGTATGTATGTGTGTATATAGATAGATAGATAGATAGATAGATAGATAGATAGATAGATAGATAGATAGATAGATAGATATCTCTATATTACTCAATCTCGTGGGGGAAGCATGCAGTCAGTAACATAAAAAACAAAAAACCCCACTAGGACATATAATAAGAATCAGACATTTTATAGATAAATAAAATGTCTGATTCTTAGTTTTATTTTGTCATTGACTCCATGCTCTCCCTCTCCTGGTCTCCAGGTATAAATCTGCATAATTTTTTTACTCAGTGGCCCTGGCCTGTGTGTAGATGCAGTACACAGACTTCCTTGCACCATAAAATATTCATCCAATGCAGTTTGAGGATCCTACAGAGATTACAGTCTCCCTGACAGTGATGTGTCATTTCAGATCAACTTGTCTTCCTGCATTGCCCTTCCCTGCCCTGAATATGAGCTCAGGGTGGGACCCCTGTGATATAGAGAGGGGGGGGGGCAGTCCCCTTCCCTATGAATGTAGGCTCCCAGGAAAGGTGTGGGCTTGGGGATTCATCATTGGACTCTTTCACCTGAGACTCCACTGACCAATGCCCCCCCCCCCCCTCCCCCCATGCTTGCCTGGAAAATGTTCCTTGCATTGGCCTCCAAGCCTTTCTGGTGTTTCAGTGGAGGCTCCAGTCCTCCCTCAGCTGATAACAGTGTGTGCTGTGATTACTCACTGTTATCACTGGCCAGCTTCTATTGTCTAATGGCCCTTCACCCTTCCTCACTGCAGGAGCACACTGCCAGTGTGTCTGGGAGATAAGGACAATCGCACACTGCAGGCTGAGGGACATTGGCTGTTAGGAGATTTTGGTCATCTAGGCATTTCTAATGACATTGCATCATATTAGGAGGGGATCCGATGTGGTGACACTGAAATGTCACTTGACTTCTGATTTACATAATAGAGACTGTCTATATAGGATGATACAGGTGAGACATAAGGGGAGAGTAAAATGGTGGGATCAGGTCTAAATATAGTATCTATGTGTCTGAATGGGATCTATTAATCGATATAGGGTTTATGTGTTGATCTAGGATCTATTTATCAATATAGGATCTTTTGAGGCTTATTTACTAAAGCTGGATAGTGCAAAATCAGGCTCACTTCTGCCTAGAAACCAATCGGCTTCCAGGTTTTATTACCAAAGCTTAATTGAACAAGCTGAGGTTAGAAGCTGATTGGTTTTTCTGCAGAAGTGAGACGGATTTTGCACTCTCCAGCTCTAGTAAATACACCTCTGTGTGTCTATATAGGATCTACTGTGTGTGCCTATATAAGATCTATGTGTAGGATCTATTTTTGAATGTGCGCACCTAAGATTCTCATAGCTTTCACCCAAGATTCTCACTTTTTTTTTTTTTTTTTTTTCCCAATGAAATCTTATGTAAAAAAATGTGTTACTTGTGAATGAAGTTGTGTCAATCTTGGGTGAAAAGACTGATAAATACACCCCTATAATATTTATGGAAATCTATAGAGCGAATGACTGTAATCATTATGTACAGTACTAGCAGTATCAATATGCTTGTATATACTGCGTGTGCATCTTTTGCAAAAAAAGGAAGGGTGGAAATATATTTACAAATATAAATTTTGATTCATATATTTTCTTTTTTTATTGTTTGTGTGTGTGTGTATATTATACTATAATTTTCGTGTTTTTTACAAAATATATTATTGTCGTTGCACTTGGTTGATAAGGACCACATGAATTGTATTTGCTTGGATGCAGTTGCTGTAAAAAATACCCGAATCCCTCCCTTCTTATTTAATTTTGTTTCGATATTACCGTACTCATCAACAGACCGATAAGGTTTGCTCTTGCCGTTGGTTATCCGTGACACCCGGTGACCCGTCCTTTATCCCCCTATACTGGGTTGATGGGTCTTTTGGCATCAGAGAATTTCTATCTATAGACTTTATATGATACAAATCTTGAATTGTTTGCATAGATATTGGTCTCTTATTATTTATTTATTTTTTTCCCATGATTGACTTGATTGGTTGTCATCGTTCTGGTGCCAAAACGAGACCAGTAAATAAAAGCTCACATTTACAGATTGAAGGGCATTTCCCTAGTTTTCCGAGGCCTTCTTCCTCCGTCAGATCTTCTTGCGCTTTTTTTTTTTTTTTTTTTTTTTTTTTTTGTGCTATTAGATTATATTGTAGAAAGCTTTCACCGGCTGCCTTTGTCCCGATCTTCCCTGAATCCATCCACACAGGTAGGTTGGCACTCCAACCTTCCTAAATGGATCTTCGTTATTAGTTCCAATGGCCCCGATTTTGGTGGCTTTCAACTGGGTGACATTCCTGGTGTCAGCAGTTCTGAACTGGTGTCAGTGCAATGGAAGCTCTGATATGTATATGATGATGCCATGCCAGCTTTATATTACCTATACATTTAGATGATTCGTCAATATATTCTCAAGTCTCAGGACAATGCTAATGATTCACATGGCTGATCTATTGGTGTCCATCTGGTATTGCAGTGCTTTGTGTGTGTATGTGTGTGTGTGTATGTGTGTGTGTGTGTGTATGTATATATATATATATATATATATATATATATATATATATATATATATATATATATATATATATATATATATATATATATATATATATATATATATATATATATATATATATATATATATATTCTATATCTTTCTATCACACACACGTGATGATTCTTTACCCTGTGTCCTGTGTGTGTATAATTTTGTATGTGTTTTATATAATTTTATGTGTATTATATTTGGTGTGGGCTTAGCCAGACATCATTAATGGTGCCTTTAGCCAGCTCAGCATGTATGTGGAACTTCCTTGTGTGGTTTTTTTTTTTTTTTTTTTTTTTTTTGGGGGGGGCAAAAACAGGACTATCTATAAGTAAAGACCTAAGAACAAGTAAATATAAAACCTTACATCAAAATGTATATAATTATGTGATTGTAGCCTTTTTTTGGCACTTATACTAATACAATTGAATACTCTCTGCATGGTACTTTATTTGTAGATCAGTTCTTTGCTAAACATTTTTGTGTATCTGTACACAGTAGGGGGGAGAGAATATCGCACATATCTACTGTTAGCACAAATACAAAAAAGGGGAGCTTGAAAGAGGCTTTTACTTATAGAAAGTTAGAATTTTGAATATGAAAATATATATATATATATATATATATATATATATATATATATATATATATATATATATATATATATATATATATATATATATCTCTATTTGGGTGTTTCTCCACCCAGAATGCAAGGCCTGGGCTCACACTGCATACATTGCACTTTCCCATTGCTTTTACCATGATGTAAGTCGTAAGATTATAAAAAGTGAGTATTGGAAACAGCTGGGGAGCTCCCAGAGGTGCCTTTTTTTTTTTTTTTTTTTTTTTTTTTTTTTGCAGCGATCCCACAGTCCAGGCAGCCTATCGGGGAGGGGAGCTGCAGTGCTGGGCTATGGGAGAGCCTGGAGAAGAAGAGGCACAGCCAGTGAAATATTGCACTCCTAACAGGGCAGTAATTGTTCCACATTCCCTGACAAGTGGGCACTAATAGACAAATAGCACATAAATAAGAAAGAACTGGCAAACAAGACAACACCATGTAATATGCAGAATATTTCACATTTGCTCAGATGTTCTCAGGGGTTCCCAAGGCTTAGCTTTGGGTTTTCTGTGACTCGCTTTACTTTTGATGAAGGTTGGGGGGGGGGGGGGGGGGGGGGGGATGAGCTGTTGTCCTTTGTAACTAGCAAAGGATTCATCTAATTTTTTTTTTTTTTCAGAAAAATTAAATCTTGTCAGTTGTGGGGGGTGACAAGGGTTAGGCCATTTTATTTGGAAAGTGTGATGCAAAATCAATGCAATAATTGTACACAGATGTCTGGATTACTTATCTATCTTATTTATCTATAGTGTGTGTATGTAATTAAAAAAAAAAGTGTATGTGTGTGTGTGTGTATATATATATATATATATATATATATATATATATACACACACTTTTTTTTTTTTTTGCATTATATTGATGAAGTTGCAAGTCAGTCACTGTCCTAATGATTTAAATAATTTAAATTAAAAATAATAAAATACAATGTCACAAGTATTGCTCCCGCAAGCAGGATTGTGTTCACTCCATGCATGTTTCTCCACTTTGTATGCAAGCAGTAACAGACAACATAGTATCTCTGAAATTAGAATGCTCTTATGTAAAATGTTGGCCTGTGTGTGTGTGTGTGTATGTGTGTGTGTATATATATATATATATATATATATATATGTATATATATATATATATATAAAATATTCCTTGGGAAATAAAGCTAGCAGAATACCTAAAGTGCAAAAAAAAAACTGACAATATTTTGTGTCAATATATCGAAGCTTGTCAAATGTTTGTATTTGCTCGGCCATTGCCTGTGGGTTAGCAGTCATGTTAGACAAAAAGTGACACCAGGCTCGCAGTGTTCCATAGGCCTCCTGATTTATTTTTTATTTCTAAATCTCTTCTTAGAATCATTGAATATTTTGTTTGTTCATTCATTAAAGCCTCCCCTTAGTCTTGCACAAGCTCCTCTCCTGGGCTGTAATATCGTCCTCTGATTTCACTGCACACTGTGAGCTTCTCACAATGTGCATTAGCAGCTGCAGCAAGTCAGGTAGAGCCCCGCCTCGTTTCCTGGCTGGATCATAGGTCTTTCCTTGTAGCCAGACTGTCCCTGGCCCCCCTGTTGTTCATTCATTAGATGTATGCTCTTTCAATCATGTGTCACATGTGGGCATTACCTATGCAAAGACGGCCTGCCTAAGAATGCCCACTCTGACACCCAAATAGCAAGTCATTGATATTTACATAACTCCCCCCCACTGTTTGCATCAGCCCTGAGGGCTCTATATAGGAGTACTGGGGCCGGGTGCTGTGATGTTTTCACAAAGCTATAAACTGCCTGCTGGCCTTTCCCACCAGACCTAATCTGCCTGCTTTGCATAGAACAGCACAGAGACTCAGTGATGACACTGGGTTTAAAAGAAGGAATGTAACAAAAATGGAAATGTGTTATTTAAAAATGTCATTAGAATGTTGATGAGGAGAAAGGAACCAGGAGAGGCAGATATAAGCAGATTAAATTTCAGTTTTAAATGATGAATTCAACCAACAGACTCCCGTTTGGAGACCCCCATCTCATGCCACTGTCTCTATCTCCTTCTTTGCCTATCTTGGATTGTTCCCACTATACTGGCTGAGTCTTCATTAATCTAAAATCAATAAACATAAGTAACCTAGCAGGGAGACCGAGACCCCCATGATAATGTACATGACCCCCCACCCCATATATCTCATTGCCGCAGTTTCCAAGAGGTGAGAGGAACTGGTGGAGGTTTGGTGCTCCGGCATTTGCTATGGGAGGAATTGCTTTTTAACAGAAAAATCTTCATTGCTGTTACCAGCTTGTAAACTTTAATGTCTACGTTTTAATTTTGTGTGGTTTCTACAGTACGGTTAAGGGGTCACTAACTTTTCAAGTTGGTATATAAAGACCTGATATAGTCACAGACGTGTACAAATTGCAGGGATCTTTTCTTTCGTTTTGTATATGACATGAATGTGCTATTGGTTGGGGGATTTTTCTTCAACTATCTGGAAATCCCATTAAAAAGTATTGTACTAAACCTCTGAGTTTCCTTCAGCTTATAATGGTTATATTGGCCAAGAGTAAACGTCTATTGTTATACTGGCCAAGAGTAGGCGTCCTGTGTTGGTTATATTGGCCAAGAGTAGGCTTTGCCATGTTGGTTATATTGGCCAAGAGTAGGCTTTGCCATGTTGGTTATATTGGCCAAGAGTAGGCTTTGCCGTGTTGGTTATATTGGCCAAGAGTAGGCTTTGCCGTGTTGGTTATATTGGCCAAGAGTAGGCTTTGCCGTGTTGGTTTTATCGGCCAAGAGTAGGCCTTGCCGTGTTGGTTTTATCGGCCAAGAGTAGGCCTTGCCGTGTTGGTTTTATCGGCCAAGAGTAGGCCTTGCCGTGTTGGTTTTATCGGCCAAGAGTAGGCCTTGCCGTGTTGGTTTTATCGGCCAAGAGTAGGCCTTGCCGTGTTGGTTTTATCGGCCAAGAGTAGGCCTTGCCGTGTTGGTTTTATCGGCCAAGAGTAGGCCTTGCCGTGTTGGTTTTATCGGCCAAGAGTAGGCCTTGCCGTGTTGGTTTTATCGGCCAAGAGTAGGCCTTGCCGTGTTGGTTTTATCGGCCAAGAGTAGGCCTTGCCGTGTTGGTTTTATCGGCCAAGAGTAGGCCTTGCCGTGTTGGTTTTATCGGCCAAGAGTAGGCCTTGCCGTGTTGGTTTTATCGGCCAAGAGTAGGCCTTGCCGTGTTGGTTTTATCGGCCAAGAGTAGGCCATAAGACTTGTAGCAGACATTTAAACCAGTCTGTTTTTTAATGTAAGAAAGCCACAATCTTTTGGCTTCATATTGCTGATACTTCACAATAACTTGTTAGTCCTTCTTTAAATTTAGACAAATTGAAAGTATGACAACCATTTATTCAATCTTTTCCTGCCTCTATGTTCTGTACTGCACGTCAGAAAATACATGTTAGATTTCGGGTGATGTAGTGCAAGCTGGCCATAGACTGGGCGATTTTTGTCCTGAGGGGACCGGTGGTAAGGTGTCTGCCAGTTCTCAAATGATTTATGTGTCCTTAGGATCCCGGAAATCTCTGCCAGCTACAAGTACTTCTGAGGGTGGGAAACCCATTATCACTCTTAAAGTGGACCTGTCACATCATGAATGAAGACTCCACCTCCAGAAGTTGGGCTTCTGACGCAGAACATGCAAGCCAAAACCGAATTTAGAAGGCTTGGCCTGTGTGCTTGTTGAGGAAGCCGGAGGACTGACATGAATGCCGGGCAACTAGAAGCAATGGCAGAAAATACTTTAAATTCATGACAAGTTCACTTTAAGCCCAGATGGCTCAATTGGTTGTTGGAGGGGCCCTGTCACCAAACAGTCATTTAAACATCATTCCAGAAGAGTATATGAGCAGTTAATGAATTTTAATGCATTTTCCTTTCCTGAAAATAAGTTCCCTTGTGTGGACATCCAAAATCCCCTGAGACTGCTGCTGGGTGCCGCCATCTTTGAAGCGATGTCAGCAGTTGCAGCGGACTCGCTCAAATGACACGCAGTGGTTCTCAGCCTGCAGTCCTCAAGTTCCCCCAACAGGTCCTGATTTCTGGATTTCCTTTACCTTGCACATGTGCTTTAAATCCATGTCAATGGCTTGGTATTTAATAATGAACTATTTTTTTTCTAAGGGCAATTCCCAAAACATGGCCTGTTGAGGGTACTTGAGAACTGAGGATGGGAACCAGTGCTCTATAGTATTCCCCTTTTTGCCCCTCCCCTGGCTGTTGTATAAAGGGTTATGCAAGTAGGGGATGGGAAGAGTAGCTGGGCCAGCACTGACAGTAATCAAACACTCCCAGAAGAGAGGGCTATGATTTTGCAGGGAGGGGGACCTGTGGCTGTGCTAGTGAATTGACTGTTCACATTTCCTAGCAAGTTCAAAGGCACACTGCAAGTGAGTATGGAAAGGAAAAATGCTGCAAGGAAGCATTTAGAATACTTGGTCTTTTTTTTAGTTATTTTTTTTGATTTTTTTTTTTTTTTTTTTTTTTTTTTTTTTTTTTTTCCTTCAGATTTTTTCTAGGTTGGTGACAAGGGTCTATTTAAATCTGTTTTTGATGGCTTTAATGGAGCCTTTCATGGTCACCAAAGTGCTCAAGTTTTGTCTTTTGGGGATGGCACATTTTTATGGGAGGAGGGGGCTTTATTAGACCTTTTGTGCTGTGAAACCTTTGTGCTGGATTTGGTAGGGCTGCTCTCCTTTTGAAAAACGCTCTATAAATGCAGGTGAAGGCATTCAAATGTAAAAAGATACAAATGTAACACCCTTTGTTATGCGTTTTACTGTTGTGATGAACCAAAGCATTGTGATGTGAATGCAAGACCAACGCCAATGTTTGTGTACTTGGGGAGAGGCCTGGCCCCTAGGCCATGATTGGGGCAGCCCTGATGTGTTTAAAAAAAACTACTATTGGGATATATGATGGATAGATTTTTTTTTTATTACTAATGTATGTTCAGACAAATCCCTCCTTTTTATATTCATATATACTGAAGTGTAATCAAATATGTGTAAATATATTCCTAAGTACATAATGACCAGTCTTTTTATTAGAATATTGTAAAATTTAAAATTAAAAATAAATGGGGGCTGGTATTATACCAGACTTTTTTATTAGAATATTATAAAATGAAAAATTAAATGGGGGGGGAATATAGTGTGTACTATTTTTATATATATATATATATATATATATATATATATATATATATATATTTAAAAAAAAAAAATATATATATATATTAATACATTTTTTTTTTTTTTTTTTTTTTTTTTTTTTAAATCTTTATCCTTGGAGTACCTCCATGCATGTCTAGGTATTGTGATACACTTTTTTTATTTTTTTTTGTAATGCAAAATGAGTTTTGGGTGTGCCCATTGTGAATATCATCATGATACTTGGTCACAGGATGGCCAAACCTTTTGGTTTTCCACTACTGAATGGCAAAAGAAGCCTAAATAGAAAAACGGTAATGGACTTCTGCATTGTTCGATCTGACAGATACATGCTGTGTTGCCTGATTAACACAGCACCACAGTCATTAGGCATTCCTGCTTCTCTGTATTTTGTGCAGCTCTGCAGACAAGCCAACTGACGTGCTGTTTTAAGTGGCTTGTTCCGTAACTGAATTTCTTGCAACTGTTCAGCAAGGATGCAGGTTGCACTGTCTGGTATGGAGCTTGTTTTAAATATGGCTGTTAAAATAGGGCCTGTAATGGACAGACAAGTTTTTAGAGTGTATGAGGAGCAGCTGCAAAAACTGTTTTTAAAAAACGCCTGTGCTGCATTGCAACAATCCTAGGTTTTCTTTTCTTTTTTTATTCTGTGTTTTTTTGCAGGATACAAGCAACAGAACCAATCTGTGGCAAAGGTCTGCCCATGACGGGGTTAATAGACTGTTCATACAGCACCTCCTTTCCAGATGCACATACACCCCCCCCCCCCCCATATCCCTGCTCTTGTGATTTTTTTTTTTTTTTTTTTTTTTTTTTTTTCTCAATGATTAGTATAGTTAAGTTGGATTACGAATTAAACTAATAATTGCAGCCCACATCATGAATGGGTCGGAGGTTAGTGTCTTCTCCAATCTGTGTCTGAATTGGAAGTATTGGCTTAAGTACAGATAGTTTCCAGCTGCAGAATTTTACTTTCACAATTTTTTTTTTTTTTCCCCCTTCAAATTTTGCTTGGGAATAATTCAGCCCCCCCCCCATTCATGTTTCTGCATTCTAACCAGTCAATCATATATTAGCACTATTCCATCTCTTCCACCTATTTATCCATATAAACCTTCCATTTTTATTATTTATATGATTGCTTTCCTTTGTGCTGTTAAACCTGCACCATGCCACATTTTTTTTTCTTTTCTTGGCTTTTTATCCTTCTGATGAAGGGACAAGTCAGTTGTGGGGCTTGGAATCTTTCTGCAGATTTTCAGTAACTAAAAACTACATTTGGATAATAAACAACAGAATTTAGTATGTATAGTAGGTATAAGTTTGAAACAAAAAAAGTCATAATTGTTTGCAGAGGTTGCATTAAGCTTTTTTTTTGTGTGTGTGTGTATATATATATATGTATAAATGTGTGTGTGTGTGTATATATATGTATATATATATATATATATATATATATATATATATATATATATATATATATATATATATATATATATATATATATATATATATATATATATATATATATATAATTTTTTTTTATGCTCTTATACTAATCAATCTAAAAAGGGAGAGGAACTAAATGTACCAACAAGTTTGTGTGAGAAGATATAATATTAATCTTATATTGTGTGTGTACATACATACATTTTATACTTCCTTTTTTTTTTTTTTTTTTTTTTTTTTTTTTAAATTAATTTTTTTTCCTAGTGTCTGTATAACTTTTTAGTTAAGCATACAACAGGTAAAAATAGTTATCCTATGCCAGTAATCAGGTGGATCCCAAAATAACCACCAACGTATATATAATACAAAGGGGTTACAGCACAGTACATATACACTTATAAGCAGTAATATATCAACTTCAGGCATCTCTGCGCCTTACCAACCTGCACCCTGCAGGAAAGTGGAGATATAAGTGCTCAGGGCCTCTATAGCTTCATATATACAACTCCGGAGATACTAAAGAGGTACAGTAATAATCTCCTTCGCTCAAGGAGGGTGTAATGGGGCTGAATATATCACAGATTCTTGGTTCAAATGAAAGCACAGGTTTTGCTGTCCTCTGAGGGTCAGGGGGCGGGGGGGAACCCAATAGAAACTCTGTAAAACCAAGAGAAGAGGACGCACCAACCTTGTGCAATACCCAAGTGGTATCTTTAATAATGTATAAAAAGAAGTATACTCACAAACTCATTAATGATGAAAGCGTATCCATAAAAGCATAAGCATGTCCATAGAAAACACAAAACAGTCACCAAGACTGTTCCCTAGCAAGTTGGAGGACCTTCCAGATGGCTGACGCGTTTCGAGGGGGGGGATAAGTGGCTCCGAGGAAGAGAGGATACCCCCTCAAAATGCGTCAGCCATCTGGAGGGTCCTCCGACTCTCTCACTAGGGAACAATCCTGGTGACCTGGTCGCTTTGTTTTTATATGGACCTTGATATACTTTTAGCATGTGAGTATACTTTCTTTTTTTTTTTTTTTTTTTTTTATACATTATTAAAAAGACACCACTTAGATAATGTGCAAGGTTGGTGCACCCTCTTTTCTTTGTTTTACAATACTAAGGAGGCGTTGCCACATGTAACCCTTTTCTATGGATAACCATTGCTTAGAAAATAGGGATTCTTTCCCATTTATTGCAATACACGCTTAAGCCGGCCAACTGCCTCAAAGTGATCCCTCTCTGGCCAGTCCCTACTCCACCTCAGCTTGAATGTGTATTGCAATATATGGTAACTAAAAATCCCCTTCTTTTTATAAGCTTTAGTTTTCTATAGGAAAGGGTTAACACCTGGCAACACCTCCTTTAGTAACTCATGTGTTGTGTATACACAAATCTATTTAGGCCCATGTGTCCATTTCTACTGCATGGTGATGGTTGGTAACTATAAAGGGCAGGGATGTCTGAAGTTGCTATGTGTAGCTTAAATTTTTTTTTTTTTTTTAGTGTATGTATATATGTGTGTGTGTGTGTGTGTGGAGATATAATTTTTTTTTTTTAATTAGAATCTCTTAAAAAAATAAAGTGTGTAATGTATTTTATTATTCACACACTTTTTTAAATTTTAGATATTCTAATATTTAAAAAAGTGTGTGTGTATGTATGTATGTATATGTGTGTGTATATATAATATATATATTCTTAGATTGTAAGCTCTAACAAACATTGCCCTTTGATCCCTATTGTATTTGTACTGTCTACCCTCAAGTTGTAAAGCACTGCGTAAACTGTGAAAATTTTATATTTATTTGTATGTGTATATGTGTGTGTGTGTATATATATATATATATATATATATATATATATATATATATATATATATATATATATATATATATATATATATATATATATATATATATATATATATATATATATATATATATATATATATATATATATATATATATATATATACATACATAAAACTTTTACAACTTGAGGGTAGACAGTACAAATACAATAGGAATCGAAGGGCAATGTTTGTTAGAGCTTACAATCTAAGATGTGTATGTATGATATATATATATATATATATATATATATATATATATATATAATTTTTATATTAAACTTTAAGATGATATAGTATAAAAAAATATATTTTTTTAGGTGCGTAAGCATGCAGTTTTAACACACAGTAGTCCCTTTTATGGGTCTCCTGAGTTCTAAAGCCCAAAAGCATTCTAGGTTTTAGCTTACTGTATTAATGTGCTGGAAGGTGGTATTAATATTCAGGCGGGCAGTGTGCAGTCTGAGGATGCTGTTGGGGGGGGGGGGGGGGCACAGAGAACATTTGTTACATAAGTTCAGCAGGGGCCGGTAACTCATCTGGACATAGGACTATGAAGTGTTTCGCACACATGCTATAGAGTGTCTCCTCTAAAAATAAGTGATTTATTTTGCACAAAAATAACCCAGTTCCCAAGGCCTGTGTCAGAAGGCCATGGCATGCACTGCTGCGTGGCACGCATTCCCATTGGCGGTTGGGTTTTATGGTTGGCACGACGGGAGGGAATAGCTGGAAGCCAATTGGTGGGTCTTCATTCCTCCTGGGGAATCGTATTATGACGAAGGACAGGGAGGGGTCCAGCACAGCAAATATCGGTCTGTGATGTATGGAAGGGGGGGGGGGGGGGGCAGTCAGCCAGTCATTAGTCTATGGCGTCTATTTATAAAAGTGTGGATTGGCAGATTCACCCAAGATTTACCACACATTGGCTGGGTCACCTTTCCTCCTGGACTGGTGAATTCATGGCTTTCTTATAGAGGCAGGTCATTGCTTCCTTGTACTCATTGATCATAAGAAACAGGCTGATTAAATAAAAAAAGACCGACCCTCTACATTTGATCGCTGCATAATTCCTCTTGATTGATTTCAACTTTCACGTTGATTGGTTCTGTTGGAATTTCACAGATTCTAATTGTTCATATATCTGCATGTGTGCTGGGGAACCATCACTGTGCTGTACATAGCCTGTGCAGAGATGTGGGAGGGACCCGGCAGGCTCCACCCACTACAAAAAACCTACAGGAGGGGGCGGAGACAAGACCAGTCTTCCTGCACGAGGAGAGCAGAGCTCTGGGAAGGGCCCAGCAGGCTCCACCTACTGTAGGAGTGGAGACCAAATCAGTCCCCCTTCACAAAGAGAGCAGAGCTGTGGGAGGGGCCCAGTAGGCTCCACCCACTACAGAAAACTACAGGAGGAGGTGGAGACCAGACCAGTCACCCTGCACAAGGAGAGCGAGCAGAGCTGTGGGAGGGACCCATCAGGCTCCACCCACCACAGAAAATTGCAGGAGTGGGTGGAGACTAGACCAGTCCCCTGCACAAGGAGAGCGATCAGCAGTGAGCGGTCTTTATTACAGGAAGTCTCACACTGGATTACTGCACAGATCTGGAAGAAGATTCAAGAAGTCACGTGACTGATGGATTTACAGAATTTTTGCTTGTCCTGGAATTAAATTGCTCTGACATGTTTCGGAGATGGATATAGATTTCAATGCAAATTTTAAATATCGCATTTTTGCAAACTTTTGAAAGTGTTCTACTCCCCAGGAACCTCATTTCCTGCCTGTGATTGGCTATTATTATCATAAGCTTTCACCGAGCTGCAATGCAAATCTCAGGCACTCCCTGCAGCGGGCGTTTTTATATTTTAGTGCCATATTTCCTATCCTGACTGTACTGCTCGGCGAGTCACCGATGTCTATACGGATTGGTGAATTGCCAAGCCTTCATTGGCTGCATTCTTGGAGTGTAGGACTTGCTACAAAGTCCATGGTTTGGGGGGGGGGGTCCCCCATAAGTACTGATAATGTGCTTGCTCCTGCAGGGATCTCCAAGCTACGGCCCTCCAGCTGTTGCCGGAACTACATGTCCCATGAGGCATTGCAAAACTCTGACGTTCAGGCCTGACTAGGCATGATGGGAATTGTAGTTCCTGAACAACTGGGGGGGGCCATATTTTGGAGACCCCTGTAGGGTTACATTGATGTTAAATTGTACATGTCAAGTTCATTTTCAGCTCTTGAATCTTCATCAATGAATGTTATGAAAAGATTAATCACTAATGCATAAGTGTGCACAGCCAATTGCATTAAGGTGTGCATCAAGACCAGACCTATGTAAGTGTTTGTGTGTTTATAGATATATAGGAGATATCAGTAGAGCAGTGGATGGTTATATCTCTCTATCTCTCATCTCCTCTTTTTTTTACAATTTTATTAGCAAAAAAAGAGGGTTTTTTTTTTTCTGTTTGTGTGAATTATAAGTGATCTAAACAGGGGCAATATGTGCCACACGGCCCGGGGTGATTAGGGTATGCCCAGGCACACCTAGCAGACCCTGTGCGCACGCCTATGAACCAATGTAACAATTCTCCTGATGGACCGCAAGAATCATTGACCTTTTCCTATTGAGTATCGGGGATACTTCTAAAGCCCATATATGCACAGGATGGAACAATCGGCGCCCCGGGTTTTGCCACTGCGATTCATTCTCCTGCAGCTAAGTATCGAATGCGCCTCGCATTATCTGCAAATTTGAGTTCAGAAAACTGGCGCAGGCTTCCAAGTGACACTAATTCATCAAATGTGACTTATCCTGAAGACTTGCATTTCTATTCACAGGGTCTTCAAACTATGGCCTGCGGGCCACATGCGGTTCTCAGCTAGGGTCGGGCGGCACAGTGGTGTAGTGGTGAGCAATTTTCACCTAGAAGCAAAAGGGTTGCTGGTTTCGAATCCCAACCACGACACTACCTGCCTGGAGTTTGCATGTTCTCCCTACGTCTGCGTGGGTTTCTTCCGTGTACTTCGGTTTCCTCCCACACTCCAAAGACATGCTAGTAGGTTAATTGGCTCCTGTCTAAGTTGGCCCCTAGTATGTATGTAATGAATGTGAGTTAGGGGCCTTAGATTGTAAGCTCCTTGGGGGCAGGCACAGATGTGAAGGTACAATATATATGTAAAGCGCTGCATAAATTGACAGAAATAAATAAAATGAATGGGGTCAGTGGCTTATCTTCAATTAGCATGTCCCAACGATCAGAGGACAGTGCAACTTCTTCCACACTATAAGCTTTAGTCCCGGTTCACACCAGTGCGGCTCTGATTTCATTGCAGCTTGCGACTTCGCTTAACAGAAGTCCTACACAAGTGAATGAAACTGGAAAAAGCTGTGTAGGAACCTTTTTACAGTCGCTGCGATGTTGTCGCAGCAAATTGAATGGTGGTGGCAGTGGGGTGTGACTTGTCATGCCATCTCGAACTGTCAAATCGCATCGGTGTGAACAAGGGCTTTCACTGGTAAAGGGCATTGTTTGTTATAGGGACTGTGATGTCAGCAGGCAGCCCGATGGTGACCCTGAAGCAAGGGGGCACTGTGATGTGGGGGAGTACTCGTTAATTCTATTTTTAATATTTATTATACATTTTATTTCATTAAAAATCTCCTGTTGCTATTTATAAATGTCTTGTCATGTATTTAATTCTTATATACAGTCTTAATGCTTTTTGTACTACTTGAGCCCTTTTGACTTTTACCTGCCCAAAAATGTTGCTAAATGTTTCATTTTCTCGTTTTCTTTCTAGAGAATGATACCGGAGCTTCAAGCGGAGCCCGGCACCGCCCCCGGGACCTCCCACTGAATAGTACCGCCCTATCCTACTCTCCCTCCCGGTATGGACGGCCGGGAATTTGTTCCCCCTCCTCACCTGAGCCACCGTGGAGCTGGCCGGATGAACCCGCCTGCAGGCCACAGTGCGGTGCAGCACCCAGGACACTTTCAAGCCACCAAGTACTTCTCCTCTCCCCTCCCCATGGCGACCCATACTGGTAAGTTGCATCTTTCTGCATTAATAAGGTATCTGTGTCCCAGTGACGTCACCCGTGTCTCAGTGACGTCGCCTGTCTGCTACCCGACCGCTCACTCTGGATGGCTGGGTGGAGTATTGGCTATTCAAGGCTGGCAGTGCAACGCAAAATGAACTTTTATCTGCTCATGTTGTGATGTGGAGCACCGTTGGGTGCGGAGGTTCTTGTTCATGGGTCACTGGTTGATTTGCATATGGACAGGTAGAAAAGTGAGCGTGTGTATTGGTTAGTAGTAATTTTTCTGATGTAATCTTCTGAATGCGGTCCGCCATGCACATTAATGGAGAAATTGATGTATAGAGAGGCTGTCCAAAGTCCAGCAAGAAGGTTCTACACAATCCAAAATTAAAGCGTTTTTTGCTGTCTAGACCAGCCTTTCCCCAACCTTCTTACCCAAGAAATTATTTTCAGGTTTTGGGGACCCCAAAAACTGTTTCTTAGGGTCCGTGGGAAGAATGCAACCTTTCATTGGAGGTCAACTAAACCCAGTCCATTGGTGGTCAGAGGGAAGAAGGCATTTTACAATTGTGGTCAACCAAATCCAGTCCATTGGAGGTCTTTGGAAGGAAAGGAAGTACTTTTTTTTATGGTGGGTTAACCAAACCCAGTTCATTGGGGGTTGGTGGAAGTAAAGGAAGTAACTTACAATGGTGCACTACAGCCAGTTCATTGGGGGTCAATGGGAAGAAAGCATTTTATGGTGTTGGTTAAGTCCAATGGGACAAAAGGAAAGAATGCACCTTTTTAAAGTGGAGGTCAACCAAACCCAGTTCATTGGGCTAGTGGGAAGAATGCACCTTACAGACAGTTAAAGATCGTTGGCATCATGCTGTAGACTCTTCCAAGTGGTGTAGGACAGGTAGTGAGAGGAAATCCCTCCAAAATGGCGGATCTTTGGTTGGTCCCCATTGGAAGATTTCCCTCCTATTTCTGTTCTGTTGACCACTCTACTTAGTCCATAGTCCATGCTCTCTCTACAAAAGAAAAGTTTTCAGTTCTACTTTAGGCAGGCCTGTGGTAAATGGTCCAAAAATTGCATATCATGCAGTTTGGTAAGTTGACACATCTGTTCCATTGAAAATCTCGGTTCGGATTGTTTTTCCCTGATGTTGCATTATGAATAGATTAAAAAAAACGCATTTCAAAACAAGAAAATGAGCATTTCTATATTTCTATATTTATATATTGTGCTGTGAAAGGACTCGATGCTCGCTTCACTCCAGACAAATTGAGCCGCTTTCCAAATGGTGTCATTAACTTGTTATGGATAGAACAGGAGAGCAAAGAGGTGCTTGTGAGCTGTGCTGCTGCTTTGGCCCCGGCTGCTTTTGGTGGTGGTGCTGCTTTGGCCCCCGGCTCGTTTTTGGTGGTGGTGCTGCTTTGGCCCCCGGCTCGTTTTTGGTGGTGGTGCTGCTTTGGCCCCCGGCTCGTTTTTGGTGGTGGTGCTGCTTTGGCCCCCGGCTCGTTTTTGGTGGTGGTGCTGCTTTGGCCCCCGGCTCCATTTGGTGCTGCTGCTTTGGCCCCCGGCTCGTTTTTGGTGCTGCTGCTTTGGTCCCCGGCTCATTTTTGGTGCTGCTGCTGCTGCTTTGGCCCCCGGCTCGTTTTTGGTGCTGCTGCTGCTTTGGCCCCCGGCTCGTTTTTGGTGCTGCTGCTTTGGCCCCCGGCTAGTTTTTGGTGCTGCTGCTGCTGCTTTGGCCCCCGGCTCGTTTTTGGTGCTGCTGCTGCTGCTTTGGCCCCCGGCTCGTTTTTGGTGCTGCTGCTGCTGCTGCTGCTTTGGCCCCCGGCTCGTTTTTGGTGCTGCTGCTGCTGCTTTGGCCCCCGGCTCGTTTTTGGTGCTGCTGCTGCTTTGGCCCCCGGCTCGTTTTTGGTGCTGCTGCTTTGGCCCCCGGCTCGTTTTTGGTGCTGCTGCTTTGGCCCCCGGCTCGTTTTTGGTGCTGCTGCTGCTTTGGCCCCCGGCTCGTTTTTGGTGCTGCTGCTGCTTTGGCCCCCGGCTCGTTTTTGGTGCTGCTGCTGCTGCTTTGGCCCCCGGCTCGTTTTTGGTGCTGCTGCTGCTGCTTTGGCCCCCGGCTCGTTTTTGGTGCTGCTGCTGCTGCTTTGGCCCCCGGCTCGTTTTTGGTGCTGCTGCTGCTGCTTTGGCCCCGGCTCGTTTTTGGTGCTGCTGCTGCTTTGGCCCCGGTTCGTTTTTGGTGCTGCTGCTGCTTTGGCCCCGGATCCTTTTGGACTTTATTGTGCTATTGGCCAAGAATATATTCTTGCAATGTTTCGTACACAGGGAAATCTGAGATGGCCAGTTGGGCTCCTTTTTTGTGTTGGCCATTAGTGACCAATCCCTGCTCACTGCCTTAAGTGCTCTAAACTGGTACAAAATTTGGTGCGTCCAATCACGACTCTTTACAACCTTTTATTAAATAAGACCAGAAGTGGCTAAAGTAAATGGACAGAAGATGCAAAATACAATGATGGTATCTGCCTGATATTGGCGAACTGCGCCCCCAACTACTCGCCTGTCCTGATTGTGGGGCTCAGACAAGTAGATCTATAACTGCAATTCCCAGGAATGATTTATGACTTGTATATATTTATCCTGACAACTCAACAGTGTGCTGCGTCCTAACACACTTAAAAAAAAAAAAAAAAAATCAGCTACCTCTAAACAAGCATTTTTTATTTGGTTACTTTTAATATTTAACTTCCATCTTCCATCGCCTTATCTGGGCTTTGGCTGTTGGCTGGAGGGATGATGTGTGTTTAACTTTAGTCTTATTAAACTTTAAAATATATCCTAAATGTTTGACCTTCTCAAATATGCACTTAAGGCTGAACTCCAAGCAGATGGAAATGTTTTACCTGCAAAAGGAATCTTATATTTTGCTCCATCCAGTCCTGAGATTTACACGGCTCTGCCACACAGCACAGCCCTGTTTGATTTTTCTCTAGTGTAATTGTCCATCCTGTGATTGGATAGTGAAAGGAGATGCAGAAGGCTGATAGGGGGCATATCTGTAGCTCTTCTCTTTTCTCCTCCTATCAGCATGCTTCTTGTTGGCACGTGAGCGCAGCGGTGTGGCTGACCAGCTCCTTGTGCTGCTTCTGACTGTCCCAGGAACTGTGGAAAAGGCTAATTGCATTGTGTAGTCTGCACTTTGAGTCCCTGTTGCTCTTGTCTGCACCTTTACTTCCATGGAAGCAATAGAATGCACTATATGGACTTATTATTTATTATTATTATTATTATTATTAATGTATTTTTGTTTTTATTGTCTTTCATTTACATTTTTAGATCAGGGAGTTTCATCTTGATGGTCCCATTTATTTGCATTGTGGCAACACTGAGGGTGAATTAATTTATTAAAAATGTATCTGATGAATCGTCTAGTATCAGCGCCATTGGTGTGCGCAGTTTTGTTGCATCAGGATGTGCACCCCAGAGCACAAACACACCTGTGTAAATCAGTAGGGCAGTGGACGGTGTCAGATTATTAATATTATTATTATTTTATTATTCTTTTTTTTTTTTTTTTTGGAGTCCCGTTGGGGTCTTTGAAATATCAAGGGTCTAAACTGAGAAAGTTAGAGAGCTTCCCCAGTCCCTTTCTCTGCAGCGTTGGCTGCACTGGACAGTAAGCATGTGGGAAATGCTCTTTGCTGAGCTGCTTCCTTTTCATTTACAAAGTGAAGCATTGTAAACGGTTTACTATACTTCAGTTAAGAATGAACACAGGTGCGATCGGTACAGATCACTTACTGTGTTCGTTCATCTATCCTGAAACATCCTCCACAGCAGCCAGCAGGAGAGGAGATGAGGGAAGCTGGCAGCATTGCAGGGGAGAGGAAGAGGACTCCAGAAAGCAGGGGGAATCGGCACCGCACAGGGTGATTTAGGGTGTGCCCAGGCACACCCAGCACACCCTGTGTACACAACCCTGATTAGCGCTATTGTTGTATATGAAGTATTCAACACGTTAAAAGGAAGGAGATAATCTGCACATTTCTGCACATTTCTGTTCATTTTTAGTCATTATTATTATTATTCAGGATTTATATAGCGCCAGCAGTTTGCGCGGTGCTTTACAACATCGGGGAAGACTTACTATAACAATTGTGGGCATTTATTTCCCCCATAAGGGTTCCGTCACTCACTCACTCACACACACACACACACACACACACACACACACACACACACACGGGGGGGCTGAAAATAGCTGGTTGAGCAATGTCTTTACCCCTAACAAAACATGGCAGCCAGAGTGGGTGTGTATATATGGCATAGCAAAAAAATGATACCGCCTGTCATGTTTCGTCCGCCGAATGACCCACTCAAGAGAATGGGGCCGCACCACAAAACATGGGCTTTTCAGGGTTTCAGCCAACATGTGGCCTCCCAGTAGACCGGGGCGGTTTGTTTTGCTCCAAATCGAAATTTGGACACATTGTTTGTTAACAATAGTAACAAATTTAAACAAATCTGAAATAACTAAACAAAATTTCTGATAAAATTTGAATAGTTTTGGAATCAAAATTTGAATAGTATAGAAGATAAAATAACAGAATAGAATATAACAATATAACCATTTTCTGGAATTCAAAAATAGAGTATATTAGAAAAAGTCGAATAAAATGGAATAGAAAGAATAGATCTTCCAAAATTCGAATTTCGACTAGCATAAATTTTGTTTTCGAATTTTCTAAAATTGAATTGATTCCGATAAACAAAACAAGTTACGAAAACAAAGCAAATTATACGATTTTAACTAAATTAATTTATGTAAATAATGAATCAAAATTCTTTTTTTTTTTTTCTTTTTTTTATTCTGCACATGTCCACCTCCCAGCCACCCATCAACTGGCTTCTGAAAAGTGAACCGCTTCTCAGAACCACATCAGGGCTGCCAAAGTGGGGATTTGAGATTTGTACGGTAAATAGAAGTTTTCACAAGTTTATGAGGGGTGGGTGTGATAGATATATCTCTCTATACATACACATACATTTTATCACAGTGCTGCATAGATGCTTGTGCTGCTTCTTCCTTTCCGAATCTGAGCTCTGCTGTACAAAGATTAAAAAAATTCATGTCAAGCTACTTGATTGTATATAAAAAAAAAAAAAAATTGATTTATTAATACAGAGCTGCTAATTTTTGCCCGCCTTCTAAAATTTCTCATCCTGGTATGGAACTTGAGATGCTTTGGATTTCTGTTTTTAATGCGACACAAACTGCACCTCGCTAAAAGCCATTTTAGGCTAAAGTGGGATTAGGAGAGGTTGCCTCCGCTGTCCTGAGGGATTCTGGGAAGGGAAGTGGGCTATGTGTAGGAAAAACGTTTCTTTCTGTCAACTATTTTTCAATGGTAAATTTAAACAGTCTTTGAACTTGTTGTAAACTTCCTCCGTATCTGAACCCAGAAAAGAAATCTGCGCCTAAAATTAGTTTCTACCCAAGTCTTTACTTAACTCCCAATTCTAAGAACTCCTTTTTTTTTTTTTTTTTTTCTTTCCCACCCTTTAAAGTATACATTACAGGGGAGGGCGACACCCCTTTGTGAGGAACGGGTAACCGAGGACAGCCAAGGGCAACAAAGACCACGGCCATACATAATTACAACCTTGGGTGTGCAATTATATCTATCTATTTATTATACTGTGTGGATATAGATAGAGATATATCTATATAGAGATATATCTATAGTTAAGACCCACCAATATCTGAGATAGATATACATACAAATTAAAAAATTATAACAAATATATATAAAATTAAATGTAATAAAATTATATATATATATATATATATATATATATATATATATATATATATATACTAAAAATGTTAACATTAAATATGTGTAATTATATATATATATATATATATATATATATATATATATATATATATATATATATATATATATATATATACTAAAAATGTTAACATTAAATATGTGTAATTATATATTTATATATATATATATATATTTTTCATTATTATTATTTATATTTTTATAATTTATTTATATATATATATATATATATATATAATATATTTTTTTTTTTTTTAATTATATTTTTATAATTTAATATATATATATTATCTTATCTTACATATTGGTGGGTCTCAAATGATATCTTGTTTACTGCAACTCACTTTTACGCTTTTTTTTGAATAGTGCAGTGACACTTATTACCGCTAGCTTGATGAACTGTGAATACTAATTAGCTACTCCATGCTTTTAATGGGATTACAATTAGTGACGGATTAAAGCGTGCCGCGAAAAATCGCCAGCACAGGACACTTGCATCCGGGAGAGTGGTGACAGCGGCGCCCTGAGCATATCACGGCAAGCTGGCAGTGCCCCGGGACTCGTGGAAGCCGATGTAGTAACACCCTGTGGTAGTCTTGCCCTTGAGTCATGGCCAGCCACACGTGTTACAATCTGACTGTACAATCCTCTTTGGATCTACCTACAGCTATGTGGTGCAAGGGCCTCGCCTGATTGGATGCAGATGGATTGGTTGGAGGGCCTCGTATTACATACGTTTGTTAAGATAAAGCTGAAAATGTTCTGAGAACAAAGCAAATTGGAAGTAACGTGTTTTCTCATAACTCCCCCCCCCCCTCCTCAATCCCAGTTGGTTGCATTGAGCTTCTATCGTGGTCTTGCCTTGAGTATTAAAGCAGAAGTATGGGGAAAGCTTGTTTGGCCATATTCCTCCTCATTCTGCACTCCTGTGACCCGTTTTCAGCTAAAGCCTGCTGTTGGCTGATGTCACTCAGCTGGTCCAAGCTTTGAAATAATCCCGGCTTTACAGTCGGGATCCATCCAGATGCCTGGACTGGCAGCTGGCTCAGCCTCTCAGCCCACCACCAAGAGCCTGAGCCAGCCCCTCCCCGTCCCCTCCACAGCCTGGCACTCCAGTGAGCACTGGAGGGACAGAGCAGAGAGCTGCTGACTGATGGTCACGGCTCCTCCTTTTTAGAGTGAACCTGAGAACTGAGCAATCGGCAGTCTTTGATCGCTCTATTCTCGGTCTTGGAGGTGGTGGTGGACTCCTGAAGCTGGGATTGCTGCTGCAGCCATCTAGGTGAATGTGATTGCTTGTTTTTTCATCCTGAACTTCTCTCTCAATTAGACGTGTGCAGAGCGAAAAAAGTTTTGATAACTTATTTACATAAATTTTTTTCATTAAGTTTGTTTAATTTGTTTTCCGAATTCATTTAATTCGAATTTTGAATCGATTTGAACTTTTCAATTTCCATTTGAATCGAATTCTATTCAAAATTTGAGTTTTGGAAATTGGATATATTCTTTCTATACTTTTCTATTCCTTTTCAAAATTAGAATTTCATAAAACGGTTATATTCTTTCTATTCTATTTTCTATATTCTATTCCAATTTCAGAAGATAGGTATGTTCTATATATTACTTGATTTTCTATTCTTTTATTTTCTATTCCCCCCCCCCCCCTTTTTTTTTTATTTATTTTGTATTCTGTTCTTTTTTACTCTTGCTTATTATGTTCTATTCTTTTCTATTATATTCCTTTTTTATTTTCTAATCTTCTTTCTTTTTTTTTTTTTTTTTTTTTTAATTCTCTTTTGAAAATTCAAACTTGATTAGAAAACGATTTGGAATTAAAATTTCATCCACAATTTAGATTTATCTCGGATTCGTTTTAAATTCTTTAACTATTGTAATCTGGAAATTTTCGGATCCGTCCGAATAACGAAAAATTTGTCTGAATTTTATTTCGAAACGAACGACGCGTGTCTACTCTTAAAATACCACAGCCAAAAACGCACCATCCTGCAGGTAAAAACAAAATAAATAAAAAGCCTGCCCCTTTCCAAAAAATGCATTGCAGGAAGCTGCATGGATGTGAAATGGGTTGTAGTGACTTTTTGAGCTTCAACAAACGCACTAAAAGCATAATGTAGAGCTAGCCGCAGTGAGCCGTTCACATGGTCAGGAGGAGCCTTTTAATTTTTTTTTTTTTTTTGCCTACTTGTAGAGATTTAAAGGAATAATTAAAAAAAAAAAAATTGTAATGTGTAGCAATTCAGTATTTTTATGAAAGTTTTTTTTCAATGCAAATTGACTTTCTCCATGGAAGGGCGCAGGCGCGGTCTGTGTTGGGGCAGCGGGTTCATTTATCAGGACCGCCTTCACTTTTGTGTACATAGCGGTCTTACAATACTCCTTCTTTTTTTTTTTTTTTTTTTTTTTTTAAATATATATAAATAAAATGGTAAACTTGATGCCCTCGCTGAGCAGTTTTCTGTCTGTACTCCGCAGTGACAACACACGCTCCGGACAGCTGCCGGCTATTGTTAGGATTGGACGCCATGGAGCTCCATTATTTTGGATCTTGTTTTCTCTATTTTTTTTATATAGCGCATGCAGCCTCTTCCCTGACCACAAGGCTCTCTTGGCAGTTGAAGTGAATCCTATATACAGGTTGAGTTTCCTCTCTGAGTTTATTTTAATATTTTGCAGCTTTTACCTTTTTTATGGGAAAACTTCAGCTTTGTGTTAAATGTTACAATGTAGAATTGTCCCCTAATTGTTATACAATGATGACTTGATGCTGAAAAATGCTGGAGAGCTACTTGGTAGTTGGAGAATTAAAGGGGTTGTAAAGGCAGAAGGTACATTCTATGCATTGAGATAAAGCCTTCTGTGTGCAGCAGCCCCCCCTAGTACTTACCTGAGGTCCCTCTCTGTCCAGCAATGTCCACGAGTGTCTCAGCTGTCCGTGATTTTCCTTCCTGATTGGCTGAAATACAGCAGCGGCGCCTTTTTGGCTTCCTTTGCTTTCAGTCATCTAGCCAATCAGGGGAGAGAGGGGCACCGTGTCTGAATGGACACAGGGAGTTGTGACTCGGCTCGGGTGCCCCTATAGCAAGCTGCTTGGTGTGGGGGCACTCGACAGGAGGGAGGAGCCATGAGCACAGATGAGGCTCCCGAGAAGAGGAGGATTCGGGCTGTTCTGTGCAAATCCACTGCACATAGGAGGCAAGTAGAACATGTTTGTTATTTTTGTAGGGAAAAAAAAAACGAGTCTTCTATCACTTTAAGGTTAAAAGTGAATTCCCAGCACTGCTGCTCCTCCCTTGTAACCTCTATTCCAGCACTAATCCCTTGTAGTGACCCGACTACTCAATTCTCCCTCTGCTTGCCCTTGATTTCGATTTACTTTGTTGGGATCAATTACACTATTGACCCAATTGGCACTGCCAGTGTAACAAGGAGAAATTGCTAATGGGGGTCATCCAAATGTTGCTGTGAGACACCATGAATAGTGGTTTCTGGCTCTCTACGTTTAATCCAATCTCTTGTGTGCGCTCTCCTCCTCCATCCACTTTGCATCTGTCGGTCTGTGTCTCTTCTATCTTTCCATTCCCGCACTCACTCTTTTTTTGCTCTCTTCGCTATCACTCATTTGCTGTCTTCTTGCTGTGTTTTTGCTGTCTTTTGGCTCTTTGGCTCTCGCTCTTTTGGCTCTCTTTTGGCTCTCTTTGGCTCTCGCTCCTCTTTTGGCTCTCTTTGGCTCTCGCTCCTCTTTTGGCTCTCTTTGGCTCTCGCTCCTCTTTTGGCTCTCTTTGGCTCTCGCTCCTCTTTTGGCTCTCTTTGGCTCTCGCTCCTCTTTTGGCTCTCTTTGGCTCTCGCTCCTCTTTTGGCTCTCTTTGGCTCTCGCTCCTCTTTTGGCTCTCGCTCCTCTTTTGGCTCTCGCTCCTCTTTTGGCTCTCGCTCCTCTTTTGGCTCTCGCTCCTCTTTTGGCTCTCGCTCCTCTTTTGGCTCCTCTTTTGGCTCCTCTTTTGGCTCTCGCTCCTCTTTTGGCTCCTCTTTTGGCTCTCGCTCCTCTTTTGGCTCCTCTTTTGGCTCTCGCTCCTCTTTTGGCTCCTCTTTTGGCTCTCGCTCCTCTTTTGGCTCCTCTTTTGGCTCCTCTTTTGGCTCTCGCTCCTCTTTTGGCTCCTCTTTTGGCTCTCGCTCCTCTTTTGGCTCCTCTTTTGGCTCTCGCTCCTCTTTTGGCTCTCGCTCCTCTTTTGGCTCTCGCTCCTCTTTTGGCTCTCGCTCCTCTTTTGGCTCTCGCTCCTCTTTTGGCTCTCGCTCCTCTTTTGGCTCTCGCTCCTCTTTTGGCTCTCGCTCCTCTTTTGGCTCTCGCTCCTCTTTTGGCTCTCGCTCCTCTTTTGGCTCTCGCTCCTCTTTTGGCTCTCGCTCCTCTTTTGGCTCTCTTTTTTGGCTCTCGCTCCTCTTTTGGCTCTCTTTTTTGGCTCTCGCTCCTCTTTTGGCTCTCTTTTTTGGCTCTCGCTCCTCTTTTGGCTCTCTTTTTTGGCTCTCGCTCCTCTTTTGGCTCTCTTTTTTGGCTCTCGCTCCTCTTTTGGCTCTCTTTTTTGGCTCTCGCTCCTCTTTTGGCTCTCTTTTTTGGCTCTCGCTCCTCTTTTGGCTCTCTTTTTTGGCTCTCGCTCCTCTTTTGGCTCTCTTTTTTGGCTCTCGCTCCTCTTTTGGCTCTCTTTTTTGGCTCTCGCTCCTCTTTTGGCTCTCTTTTTTGGCTCTCGCTCCTCTTTTGGCTCTCTTTTGGCTCTCGCTCCTCTTTTGGCTCTCTTTTGGCTCTCGCTCCTCTTTTGGCTCTCTTTTGGCTCTCGCTCCTCTTTTGGCTCTCGCTCCTCTTTTGGCTCTCTTTTGGCTCTCGCTCCTCTTTTGGCTCTCTTTTGGCTCTCGCTCCTCTTTTGGCTCTCTTTTGGCTCTCGCTCCTCTTTTGGCTCTCTTTTGGCTCTCGCTCCTCTTTTGGCTCTCTTTTGGCTCTCGCTCCTCTTTTGGCTCTCTTTTGGCTCTCGCTCCTCTTTTGGCTCTCTTTTGGCTCCTCTTTTGGCTCCTCTTTTGGCTCTCTTTTGGCTCCTCTTTTGGCTCCTCTTTTGGCTCTCGCTCCTCTTTTGGCTCTCGCTCCTCTTTTGGCTCTCGCTCCTCTTTTGGCTCTCGCTCCTCTTTTGGCTCTCGCTCCTCTTTTGGCTCTCGCTCCTCTTTTGGCTCTCGCTCCTCTTTTGGCTCTCGCTCCTCTTTTGGCTCGCGCGCTCCTCTTTTGGCTCTCGCTCCTCTTTTGGCTCGCGCGCTCCTCTTTTGGCTCGCGCGCTCCTCTTTTGGCTCTCTTTTGGCTCCTCTTTTGGCTCTCGCTCCTCTTTTGGCTCTCGCTCCTCTTTTGGCTCTTTTGGCTCTCGCTCCTCTTTTGGCTCTCTTTTGGCTCTCGCTCCTCTTTTGGCTCTCTTTTGGCTCTCGCTCCTCTTTTGGCTCTCTTTTGGCTCTCGCTCCTCTTTTGGCTCTCTTTTGGCTCTCGCTCCTCTTTTGGCTCTCTTTTGGCTCTCGCTCCTCTTTTGGCTCTCTTTTGGCTCTCGCTCCTCTTTTGGCTCTCTTTTGGCTCCTCTTTTGGCTCCTCTTTTGGCTCCTCTTTTGGCTCCTCTTTTGGCTCTCTTTTGGCTCTCTTTTGGCTCTCGCTCCTCTTTTGGCTCTCTTTTGGCTCTCGCTCCTCTTTTGGCTCTCTTTTGGCTCTCGCTCCTCTTTTGGCTCTCTTTTGGCTCCTCTTTTGGCTCCTCTTTTGGCTCTCTTTTGGCTCCTCTTTTGGCTCCTCTTTTGGCTCTCTTTTGGCTCTCGCTCCTCTTTTGGCTCTCGCTCCTCTTTTGGCTCTCGCTCCTCTTTTGGCTCTCGCTCCTCTTTTGGCTCTCGCTCCTCTTTTGGCTCTCGCTCCTCTTTTGGCTCTCGCTCCTCTTTTGGCTCTCGCTCCTCTTTTGGCTCGCGCGCTCCTCTTTTGGCTCGCGCGCTCCTCTTTTGGCTCTCTTTTGGCTCTCGCTCCTCTTTTGGCTCCTCTTTTGGCTCCTCTTTTGGCTCTCTTTTGGCTCCTCTTTTGGCTCCTCTTTTGGCTCTCTTTTGGCTCTCGCTCCTCTTTTGGCTCTCGCTCCTCTTTTGGCTCTTTTGGCTCTTTTGGCTCGCGCGCTCCTCTTTTGGCTCGCGCGCTCCTCTATTGGCTCGCGCGCTCCTCTATTGGCTCTCTTTTGGCTCTCGCTCCTCTTTTGGCTCTTTTGGCTCGCGCGCTCCTCTTTTGGCTCGCGCGCTCCTCTTTTGGCTCGCGCGCTCCTCTTTTGGCTCGCGCGCTCCTCTTTTGGCTCGCGCGCTCCTCTTTTGGCTCGCGCGCTCCTCTTTTGGCTCGCGCGCTCCTCTTTTGGCTCGCGCGCTCCTCTTTTGGCTCGCGCGCTCCTCTTTTGGCTCGCGCGCTCCTCTTTTGGCTCGCGCGCTCCTCTTTTGGCTCGCGCGCTCCTCTTTTGGCTCGCGCGCTCCTCTTTTGGCTCTCTTTTGGCTCTCTTTTGGCTCTCGCTCCTCTTTTGGCTCGCGCGCTCCTCTTTTGGCTCGCGCGCTCCTCTTTTGGCTCGCGCGCTCCTCTTTTGGCTCGCGCGCTCCTCTTTTGGCTCGCGCGCTCCTCTTTTGGCTCGCGCGCTCCTCTTTTGGCTCGCGCGCTCCTCTTTTGGCTCTCTTGGCTCTTTTTTTGATCACTTCTCATGCTCACACCTTTTTTTTTGTGTTCGCTTTTTTTTTTTTTTTTCTTTCGCTCTCACAGGCTCTTGTTCTTTTACACCTGCTCTTTCTTTCCTCTCTCCCTCTCTCTCTTCGCTCCCTTGCGCTCTTACACATCACCTCTTTCTCTCCCCTCTCTCCTTCTCCTTCTCTTTCCCAACTTTACTTGCCATCCCCGTATTTATTCTGCTGTAAATTAAGGCCTCTAATCAATATTTAGAAAGGACAGATAGATTTATGCCATTTGCATAAACAGATTGAGTGGTTGTTTAGCCGATATTTCAGCATGTCAGACTGTTTTATTGGACAAAATTGATTTACGACTGGGGGAGGACCAGGCTGGAGGAGACCCAGTGTTGATAGATTGGAGAATGAGGGACCCGGCTCTGCACAACATAGAGAAGCCATCAGAGGGAACCTTTGTGGAGAGGAAGATAACGTCTTTTACTATGTGCTGGAGGAAGGCCTGCAGGCCATGGCTTCCTTCCCGCTGTCATCTGAGCGCGCGCGCGTGTCTTCAAGAAAACCTGTGAAGATGGGATTTCGGGGGGCTTCCATTGTCTTGCACTGGATTTGGGGGGGGGGGTTACCCTGAACTTGGCTATATTGCCTAGTGGGCCCATAAACTAGAGCCATTTGGAATGAGAATTCAGACTTCAAGTCTAAACCCTAGAATGAAAATGTGATCAGGTTTTAGCTCATCAGACTGTAGATGGGATGGCTGCATTTGTTTTCATTTTTCAGAAGAGTAAGGATGAATAATATTGTTACTATGAATAATGCTACGAATATTACTACTTATAAAAGTTGCCAACAATTTAGCAATTACTCCGTATTACACAGCAGCATCTGGAAAAATTAAACACAACTATATAGTACAGAATAGAGTATTATAGTAATGGAAATATGTTGAGTTTTTATCTGCCCCTTTGAGGCGATTTCCCCTCATTTCTCGTCCTTTAGATGGACCTGGAAGTGAAGGAAAATCTCTCCCCTCTTAAACCGGCCATACAGGGATCAAATTAATTTCAATCCGTGTGGCTGCCGTTGTCAGTCTTCCGATCTACTTCCCTTCAATCGCCCTGTCGGTATATTCTCTCTCGATCAGCACTGCAGGCAGTGGACTGCAGCTCTCACCATTGTGTTCTGATGGGGGCGTGCTATACTGACACAACGGGGAGGATTCCCCCAGCCAAGCGCTCAAAGCGGTTAATGTTTCTCATTCAACCCACTGGCTGAATGGGGAAAAAAAACTGACCCATGTACGGCCAGCTTTAGGCTTGTTTCACACCTGTAGTGCGTTTTCCATGCGTTGTTTGAAACCGGTGTCCCCATTGGTCACTGAAACCGGTGTCCCCATAGGAAGATTGTCCTCTCTTCCTGCTCTGGTGACCAATGTAACATTTTTCACCTTTTTTCTTTTATTTGGTGATGATGGCCATCAAAACCAATGGAGAGGATCAGAGGTGTGACTAGAACCTTCAGGGCGCCGGTGCAAGAAACCATGAATGGCTCCCGATTGGGGCCCATCCCACTGATCCCGGGGCCCTTTTTACTCCCATCGTGGGACCCTTTTATTATGGTCCCGCAGCGAGCCGCCTTCCTGCCGTCTTGGGGTTCCCTGGCACAGTCACAAGGGCGACCTTTGCGACCCTGGTAGTTCTGCGACTGGTGTCAGATTATTATTTTTGTTGTTTTTATTTATTTTTTACCTTTTTTATTTCTTTTTCTTTAAAAAAAAGATGTAAAAAAATATATAAATATATAAATATATGCTATGAATAAAACAAACCAGTCAGTAATTCATTCATTCTGCTCTCCATCCTGATGCATTCCCTGCAACAGCCAGCGGGAGGCTGGCAGGGGGAAACCCAGCAGTGCTGCTGGGCGTACACAGGGGCCCAGGGCAGCAGGACAGGGATAGGGAAGCGGCATGTGGAGGAACCGATCCCCTCCATTTTTCCTCCTGTAGTTGGTGAATGTCTGCGGGAGGGAGAGCAGGAGAAACTCCAGGGGAGCATACATGGAGGGATCGTATCCTCTACGTGTCCCCGCCCTCCCAGCTGCCCTCCTATACCGTGCGGCTCCCCTGGAGCATGCGGTTGGGTCGCAGTGGCCACCCCTGCAACCCCTGTACGTATGCTCCTAGAGAGGATTCTTCTCCCCAGCAGATACGGCAATAAAAACCCAACAGAGGTTCTAAACCTTTCTCTATCTAATCCAAAAAAAAAGGGAAAAATAAAAATGTATGTAGAAATGTTCCCATAATAGCTGGGGCTGTGCGCTCCCTGAGGAGACAATACAGTTCTCTAGTAATGATTTTTGATTGGCCGCTCTGGATGTTCACATTGCTCTTATTGAGCGGGCGGCTCAGCGTTGTATTCTGTGACTCCACACACATTGTCAATATTCATTCTCTTTAATTAACAAATGAGTCATGAATGAAACGGGACACAGCGCCCCGACTTCCAATCGATGGCTTTAAATTGCAACACAAGACGCCTGGAATGACCGCAGCGCTAATCCCGCGACATGTATGATTGCTGGATGTATGACACACGAGACAAAGAACCATATACCGGGGGGGGGGGGGGGGGTGCTTCATCGGTCCTCAGCCGAGGGAATTCAAGATGGAGTTCAAACTTTTTATTGCCCAATATATCCAATGAATAAACACTCTGTGCCTGTCATAGGATTTGTATTTTTCGTTCATCCAGTCTTGATATTTACACAGCTCAACCTGATCTGGCAGGAGAGGGGACCTCACTTTTCTCTGCTGCATTTGTTTAATATTTTCAGGTCTTGTCCCTCCCCCAGTCTGTGATTGGACAGTGAAAGGAAAAGCAGCAGATGGATAAGCTTATCTCTCTCTAGACATAGCTCCCAATTGGCCCCTGATTCTTTTTTTAGACTTAATTTTGTATATTCGGATTTTGTTGTGTATATTTAAAATCATTCTATTTAGTTCTTTTCTATTCTGTTCTTTTATTTTCTGTTTTATATTCTACTTTTTTTTATTTTATTTTCCCATTCTATTCTATTCTATTTATTTTCTATTATTTTTTTTTTTTCTATTCTGTTTTTATTTTCTATTTTCTTTTCTCATCTCCTCTCTTCTTCTGTCCTCATTTCTCTTTTTTTTCCTCTTCCCTCCTCTCTTCTTTTCCTCTTCTCTTCTCCTCCCTCCCCCCCTTTTTTTTTTTTTCCTCCTTCCCTCCTCCTCTACCATTATTTATTTATTCTCCTCCCCTCCCTCCCTCCCTCCCTCCCTCCCTCCTCCCTCCTCCCACCCTCCCTCCTCCCTCCTCCCTCCTCCCTCCTCCCCCCCCCCCTCCTCCCCCCCCCTTTTTTTTTTCCCTCCTCCTCCTCCTCCTCCCTCCTCCTCCTCCTCCTCCCCTCCTCCTCCTCCTCCTCCTCCTCTCCTCCTCCTCCTCCTCCTCCCCTCCCCTTCTTTTTTTTTCTCCTCCTCCTCCTCCTCCTCCTCCTCCTCCTCCTCCTCCTCCTCCTCCTCCTCCCTCCTCCTCCTCCTCCTCCTCCTCCTCCTCCTCCTCCTCCTCCTCTCCTCCTCCTCCTCCTCCTCCTCCTCCTCCTCCTCCCCTTTTTTCCTCCTCCCCTTTTTTTTTTCTCCTCCTCCTCCTCCTCCTCCTCCTCCTCCTCCTCCTCCTCCTCCTCCTCCCTCCTCCTCCTCCTTTTTCTCCTCCTCCTCCTTTTTTCCTCCTCTCCTCCTCCTCCTCCTCCTCCTCCTCCTCCTCCTCCCCTTTTTTTTTTTTCTCCTCCCTCCTCCTCCCCTCCCTCCTCCTCCCTCCTCCTCCTCCCCTCCTCCCTCCTCCTCCTCCTCCTCCTCCTCCCTCCTCCTCCTCCTCCTCCTCCTCCTCTCCCTCCTCCTCCTCCTCCTCCTCCTCCTCCTCCTCCTCCTCCTCCTCCCCTTTTTTTTTTTTTTTTTTTTTTTTTTTTTTTTTTTTTCTCCTCCCTCCTCCCTCCTCCTCCTCCTCCTCCTCCTCCTCCTCCTCCTCCTCCTCCTCCTCCTCCTCCCCTTTTTTTTTTTTTTTTTCTCCTCCCTCCTCCCTCCTCCTCCTCCTCCTCCTCCTCCTCCTCCTCCCTCCTCCTCCTCCCTCCTCCTCCCTCCTCCCTCCTCCTCCTCCTCCTCCTCCTCCTCCTCCTCCTCCCCTTTTTTTTTTTCTCCTCCTCCTCCCTCCTCCCTCCTCCTCCTCCTCCTCCTCCTCCTCCTCCTCCTCCTCCTCCTCCTCCTCCTCCTCCTCCCCTTTTTTTTTTCTCCTCCTCTCCCTCCTCCCTCCTCCTCCTCCTCCTCCTCCTCCTCCTCCTCCTCCTCCTCCTCCTCCTCCTCCTCCTCTCCTCCCCTTTTTTTTTTCTCCTCCCTCCTCCTCCTCCCTCCTCCTCCCTCCTCCTCCTCCTCCTCCTCCTCCCTCCTCCTCCTCCTCCCTCCTCCTCCTCCCTCCTCCTCCTCCCTCCTCCTCCTCCTCCTCCTCCTCCTCCCTTTTTTTTTTTTTTTTCTCCTCCCTCCTCCCTCCTCCTCCTCCTCCTCCTCCTCCTCCTCCTCCTCCTCCTCCTCCCCTTTTTTTTTTTTTTTTTTTTCTCCTCCTCCTCCCTCCTCCTCCCTCCTCCTCCTCCCTCCTCCTCCTCCTCCTCCCTCCTCCTCCTCCCTCCTCCTCCTCCCTCCTCCTCCCTCCTCCCTCCTCCCTCCTCCTCCTCCTCTCCTCCTCCTCCTCCTCCTCCTCCCTCCCCTTTTTTTTTTCTCCTCCTCCTCCCTCCTTCTCCTCTTCCTCTTCCTCTTCCTCCTCCCCCCTTCTCCTCCCTTCCTCCCTCCCTTCCTCCCTCCCTCCTCCTCCTCCCCTCCTCCTCTTCTTCCTTTCCTTCTTCCTCCTTTTTTTTTTTTTTTTTCTTCGTCTTTCTTCCTCTCTCCTCCCCTTCTTCTTTTTTTTTTTTTTTCTATAAAGCAGCCTTTGTAGTAATCATCATGTATTTCATTTTTATACCTTACTATATTATTGCAATATGTTTCCAATTCGATTTCAAATAGTGTTTTTTTTTTTTTTTTTTTTTTTTTTTTTTTTTAATTTGAATTCTTTTTTTATTTTGGATAATTCAATTTTTTTATAATTGATTTCGGGTTCCTTTCTGAAATGCTGTTACTATTATGATTAATAAAATTTGGATACGTCCAAATAACAAATGTTGTCTTAATTTATATTCCTAACTAAACAAATCGCACACATCTACTTATAACGCCTGTCAGTTTTGTTTGCCATCTGTGTCTCTGGGGATTTACCTCCACTTCCTGTCCCATAGCCAAAAACAGGAAGTGAGAGGAAATACCTCCAAATTGATGGGATTCCCAGAATTAGCATCCCCATTGGAGGATTTCCCTTCCTATTTCTGTTCTGGGGACAACCCAAAATTTGTGATTTCCTTTCATTTTCAGTGATGATGGTAAACAGGACAAATAGGGTTGAATCTCTCTAATGGGCACAGGGGGTCTAATTCCTCTTCACTTGATTTATCACAAAAAATGCCTTCACTTATGTATTAACCCTGCCTGTGCTGTCTGCGCTTATTATCAGTTGTAAACCAATTGTGCACACAGCCCTAACAAGGATCCAAGGCTTGGATGATACATTGTGACCCTCCATCCACCCCCTGATCACACACTGGAATCTTTGTCTATACAATGCAGAGTGCGATGTATAAATCTGCTACAAGAAACACCCTGAAGATCAGAAAGGTTGTCCTTGTTCTGTGTGCGCTGGGAGTGTGACCTCATAACAAATGGCGGCCGAGTTGGAAATGCACTTTAAAGGCGTCCGCCAGCATTGTGTACAGGTGCGGGAGCCCGCTGCTTCCATCTCCTGTTTATCTTCAGGTGATTATTCCATTCCATGAAGACAAGCCTTTGATTTTTTTGTTTTTTTTTTTTTTGTTTTTGTTTTTTTCTTTTTGCTTGAATGATTGCGGCGTGAAAAATGAAGACGGGCCGGATTCCTCCGCGCTTGACGAGTTTGGGGAGAAAGTTCAAGTTCCTGAGTTTCTTTGTCCAGATTTGTAAGAGTTTAGGTGTGAAGGAAGAGGTGAAGGTTCAGAATTCAAATTTACATTTATTTTTTTATTTTTTTTATTTAATATAGGTATTTTTTTCTCCTTTTTTCTTTCTTTCTTTCTCTCTTTCTCTCTCTCTCTTTCTCTCTCCCTGTCGCATGCAAAAAAATGGCTTCCAGTTGCAGAATTTTTACTGTATTGGAATGCACTTTAACGCATCAAAAATGCTTAAAAAAAAGCACAGATCCCAGTCCAGTGAAAGAAAAAAAGGGGAAAAAAAAGCACCTGGAAACACGTCAAAAACGCACCAGATCATGGCAAAAACACCTTTAAAACGCGCATGCAGAAATGCATTCAGAACGGATTTGAAATGATGTGGTGAGAACCAGCCCTGACTCCAAACACGTCATAAGCTTCGTGGCCGATCTCGCCTGAGAATGCCGACTGCCTGGCTCTCAGGCTGACTGTCTGCAATACTTGAGGTATCTGACCTCGAATTACATTTATCGGACTTTCTATCTACACAGCCAGTGACACGGAATGTACTGAAGTCTGTGGGACTAAGGAATTTTTAAAGAGTCCTATATTGTTACAATGTTACCTTTAGTTGTTGGGAAGGGTTGAAATGTCGTCCATTTAATTTTTTGCTGTCTGTCCCTTTTTTAAGGAGGTTTTTTTTAGCTCCACTTCCTGTTCTGGTGACATCACAGGAAGTGAGTGGAAATCTCTCACACGCAATGGAAAATTCTGGTGATTTACATCCCCTTTTTTTTTTTTTTTTTTTTTTTTTTTTTTATTTTTACTTTTCCTTTTTCCTTTTTTATTCTATTATAAGAAAAAGAAAAGGAAAAAAAAAAGCATCAGGGTAAAATAAAAAAATATATAAAATAAAAAAGGTAGGGGTGTGTGTGTGTGTATATGTATATATGTATGTATATGTGTGTGTGTATGTATATATGATATATATATATATATATATATATATATATATATATATATATATATATATATATATATATATATGTATATATGATATATATATATATATTGGGTGTCCTGTCTGTTTTGGTTAAAGCGTTCTAACCCGGCCCTACTGTATCTGAAACGAGAGCACTTGTGATTTTTGGATGCACTTTAAGCACAGTTCTAGCGTTTGCACATCTGAAATGACTCTGGAAGTACATAAAGCATCAGTGTGGTGGTTTCTCACACACAAGCAATAATTCATTACTACCGTTGTGCAAAAACAAATGTATCTTTTTTTTTTTTTTGATTTTGATACAAATGTGTTTATTGCAACTTCCAGAAGAGATGATAAATTATATACTTTATGAAAGGAAACTGTTTATGGTACCGGTGTGGTGTGTGTGTTTTTTATTATATTTTTTTTAAAATTTTTTTTGGGGGGTGCTGTTCTTGCAGGTCACCGGCCGCCCGCTGACCGATCTCCCCGACTCCCTGGTGTTATCTGCAGCTGGCAGCACGCACTCCAATGTGCCTTCCTGACCCGCCATGTTCTGGGGCCGCCTCGTTCACATTAAGCGTGAAGGGCAGGAATGGTGGCGCGGTCCCCTCGGGGGAGGGGGGGGGGGTAGTGGGTGAATTTGCAAAGCGGAAAGTGTTGCCAACTGATTTCAGCTCACCCGTTCTCCGCTCAAATTGTGCTTTAATTAATAAACAGAATTGCGCAGACTATTATCTGTACTGATGAGTTCGCCTCAACGTTTATTGCGGTTAATGCGCCACGCTTTTTCATTTTGATTTCGCGATTGCTGTCTTTTGTTAAAAAATAAATAAAAAAACAAATTTGGCTCCGCCACCTCCTTTTTAAAAAAAAAAATAAAAAAAATATAGAGATAGATCAAAAGATTGTTCTTCCCCAGATCTCTGGTTGCTGTTCTGTGAGCTCAGGGGAAGGATCGGGGGAGGAGCCATTGATGGGGTGCGGTTCTGTGAGCTCAGGGGAAGGATGGGGGGAGGAGTCATTGATGGGGCGCGGTTCTGTGAGCTCAGGGGAAGGATGGGGGAGGAGCCATTGATGGGGCGTGGTTCTGGGAGCTCAGGGGAAGGATGGGGGAGGAGCCATTGATGGGGCACGGTTCTGGGAGCTCAGGGGAAGGAAGAGGGGAGGAGCCATTGATGGGGCGCGGTTCTGTGGGCTCAGGGGAAGGATGGTGGGGAGGAGTCATTGATGGGGCAGGTCTGCATTGTGTGCGATTGGCTGGCTGCTGAATTATGGAGGAAGGTCCAAGGCGAAATCAAAAAGATTGTTCTTCCCCAGATCTCTGGCTGCGGTTCTGTGACCTCATGGGAAGGATGGGGGAGGAGCCATTGATGGGGCGCGGTTCTGTGAGCTCAGGGGAAGGATTGGGGGGAGGAGTCATTGATGGGGCAGGTCTGCATTGTGTGCGATTGGCTGGCTGCTGAATTATGGAGGAAGGTCCAAGGCGAAATCAAAAAGATTGTTCTTCCCCAGATCTCTGGCTGCGGTTCTGTGACCTCATGGGAAGGATGGGGGAGGAGCCATTGATGGGGCGCGGTTCTGTGAGCTCAGGGGAAGGATGGGGGGAGGAGTCATTGATGGGGCAGGTCTGCATTGTGTGCGATTGCTGGCTGCTGAATTACGGAGGAAGGTCCAAGGCGAAAGGGTGCGTATTGCCGAAACCTTTTTTTTTTTTTTTTTCTTTTTTGGTATAATGGGGGGAAGAATTGGGGGCCTCAGCAGGTTTTTATTGTAGTCTGTGTGTCCTGTGGAGGTAAAATCCCTCACCAGAATAGAGGGGGGGGGCAGGGAAAAACCTTCCAATGGGGACACCTGCCAGGCTCCTCTCCTGGAATGAAATGGCTTCCTGTGATACCAGTGCACACTGAGCTTCGCACCACATGCATTAGAAGCTGCAGCAAATCTGATTTAGAACCCCGCCTCATTTTCCTGGCAGGAGGACATCCAGCATCATCTAGCGCTTTCCTCCCCAGCCCAGACTGTCCCTGGCCCCGCAATAAGGAAAGGGATGGTCACCATTCAGGATGAGATAAAAAAAAAAAATGTAGTTTTCCTTTATTTGAAAAAGCATATACATTGCTGTGAATGGCCTACGCATTTCGGACTTTGGTCCTGTTTTTAGTCCAACGTCGTCCTGGCCCCGCCCCTTTCATTCTTTGGCTTTCAGTTCTTTCAAACACGGGAGGCTCAGCATTGCATGTGGGCGTTACCTATGCATAATACACCGTGCCGGGGAACGCCCACTCTTCCAGACTGACACCCCCCCATTAAGGCATTTTTGATATTTGCATTAACTCCCTCCCAGGAGCCAGCCCACTGCTGGCATCAGGAGGCTCTATAGAGGAGTACTGAGGGCCGGGTGCTGGGATGTTTTCAGCAAGCTATGTACAGCCCCTCTGCTGGCTCCTCCACCAGCCTTGATCTGCCTGCATTGCATAGAGAAGCACGGAGGCCCAGTGATGACATCACTGGGACTAAATTAAGGTCTGTAACGAAAATGGATTTTTCTCACTATCATGTTGCTATGGGGGGGGGGGGCAAAGAAAGCATTATGAGATTAAACTTACATGTAGACATGAGATGCCGACCCAGCCGAAAGTAACTGCATTTGGATGAGGATTCCCCCCCCCCCTCCACCAAAATGAGCATTCAATTTAGAAGCAATCCCCAATTAGTGCTTTGAAGTCGATCAAAACCAATTTTTTATTTTGGCACAGATTTTTATTGCTGTCTGTGTTCCCAATATAAAGTTTTATGCTCTTGATTTGTCCCGGTGACCTCTGACCGCTGGGACAGAATTGGCAAAATTTTTGAGTTGTCACCAGAAGAGGAATGGAGGGGTAATCTTCTGATGGGGACAACCGGGATTTGGAGGGGATTTCCCTCACTGTTGAATGATCTCCTCCTACTTCCTGTACTATAAAAAATACCCCAAATGAAATACTGCAGATTTTATTAAAATCAGGAAGTGATGGAATATCTCTCTCATGGGGACACAACTACTATTCACTGTCTGGACTGGAACTTCAGCCCAAATATCTTAAATATCTCTAACATGTGGAAAGAGTTTAAGTTTTTGGTCACAGCAGTGCCGGACATCTAGAGCCCAAGGCAAACGTGTCAAACCGCCCCCCCCCCCAAATATTGGAGCATTGGGGCGCTAAGCAAAACTTACCCCTAAATATAAATCCCACCCCCCCCCAGTACAAATCCGCCCCCTGCCAATACAACCCCCCCCCCCCCAAAAAAAAAAATTCACCCCTCCTAGCACAAGTCCTCTACCCCTAAAATTTCCCCTCCTAGTACACATCTTCTCCCACCCCCCCCCCCCCCCACTTCAAATTTCACCCTACCAGCAAACATTTCCCCCAAATCCCCCTAAATTACCACTCTTAGCAACCTGCCCCCCCCCCCCCCCCCCCAAATTTCCTGTCCTAGTACACATCCCCCCCCCCCCCCCGCAAACTTTAAATTACACCCTCCCAGCACAAATTTCCCCCAAACCCCCCCCCCCCTCCTAGCACAACTCTTCTCCCCCCAACACAACCCCCCCCCCCCCCCCCCCCAAATTACCACTCTTAGCACCCCCCGCCCCCCCCCACCCAAATTTCGCTCCCCTTTTAGTACACATCTTCTCCCCCCACTTCAAATTTCATCCTACCAGCAAAAATCCCCCTAAATTACCACTCTTGGCACCCCGCCCTCCCCCCAAATTTCCCCTCCTAGTACACATCTTCTCTCACACCCCCCCCCCCACTTCAAATTACACCCTCCCAGCACAAATTTCCCCCAAATCCCTCCTCCTAGCACAACTCTTCTCCCCCCCCCCCCCCCCCCCGCCCTCAAATCCACTTAAATTACCACTCTTAGCACCCCACCTTCCCCCCAAATTTCTCCCCACTAGCACAAATCTTGTTTCTCTCCTTGTGGCACTGCACCACAGGTGGCTTACTGAACCGGAATAAATCTGTTCTGTACCGCAGACTATTCATATTTCTGGAAGCTGTTCTGCCACATAGTGTAGTGGGAGCGCAGACGGTGATTTTTGCAGGGGCAGGGGGGATGGGGGGGGGGTCACGGATTGGACGATACGGCCCGTGTGGTACAGCCCAGGACTGAAGGCCGTTGATTGGCAGTGATGGGGGTTAACCTCGTAGGTGACTCAGTGCCGGGGAAGTATTGAGTTCAGGGGAACTCCGGATGACGGGACTCTCAGGAATGTTCTGTGAAATCATGGCTCATTCATTCATGAGCTCCGGAACTCTCCGTCACCGAACTCCTCTGCAGGAAAACGCGTCGCAGGTCCCGGAAATCTACTGCCCTTGTCGGGGTGCTCTATTAACTTTGCAGCCCCAGGCAGATGCCCAGTTAGCCCAACCTGTGAAGTATCCACAACATCATCCAGCATTCTGGGAATTCATTTACAAAAGTTGCAGCAAACATTTTTACCCCAAATATATAGTATTGCGTGCAAGAACTGTAAGTGCGGCTCAGCAGCCAATCAGATTTCAGCTGTCATTTTTTATTACCGGTTACAAGATGAAGGGGGGAGATCTGTTAGCTTAAAAAAAAAAAAAAAAGAAACGCATCAGTAGCACCAAACAAAATAATGACAATCCGAATTGCTTCTTGATCATGCAATCCCATAAACCGGTTGACGCGTTTCGTCAACCGGTTTATGGGGTTAGTAAATTAATGGCGAACCCCAAGGAAATTGCTACATACAAAAATACATATAACTCTTTGTATTTGTTCATCCAGTCCCCGATATTTACACAGCTCTGCCACACAGCACAGCCCTGTCTGACCGGAGACGGGACCTGATGTTTCTCTGCTGCAGATAAGCAACACTTACAGGTCTTGTCCCTCCCCCCCCCCCCACCCCAGCCTGTGATTGGATGGTGAAAGGAGAAGTGGCACAGCAATGAGCTCCTCCTCCTGTTTCTCTGCTCTCATCTCCTATCGGCATGCTTCTTTCACCGCAGGATACCTGATTGGCGCTTTGTGCTGCTTCTTCCTGTCACGCTCCAGCCCTGTTGTACAGGGACTACAAGAGGCTGATGCCAGGTCACACTTGGGTGACTCTACTGCTTGCAATTCAGTTTTAGGGTCCATCCTTTTCCTTGGGAAAGTTGGCTGATCCCTGATTGAAGGGAGAGCGCCGCTGGACGCCCGAAACGCGTTGCCAGTTCTATGTGATCACATGATGGACATATTTGGTTTCTCCACCATTCTGAACGAATAGAGCTCATTCACACCACCAGCCACCCTTAACGCAGGGCTGACGGCGTGCGCCGGGAGGAACAGCGCCAATGCGCTCAACTCACCGCGCTGGTTTTTTTTTTTTTTTCTTGTAACTTTATTAAAACATCTCAAAGTGACACTCCATTAAAGGGGAAACTCCAGCTTGATTTTTTTTTTTTTTTTTAATATCCTGTAGCTATTTTCTGTTGGGATCCAGCGCTTTTTGCCCACAGCCAGTTCTTCTTACCGCGGGCGGGCCACCAGCGCCCCGCATCCTGGTTACAGGAACTGGATGTGGCGTCCTGAGGAACCACAGCTAGCTTCCCATTGCGCATGCGCAAGCATTTTGTAAATGGTCCCCGCAGCCTCCTGGGACATTTGATGTGTAACGAGAAGTTGTGGGAGGGGGAGGGGCAATGGACGCCATTCTCACCTAGGCAAAACGTTGAGTGGTGCCAGGCTGGGGGGCGAGCGAGCCAATGGGATTTCGCTGCTTTTTTTTCGGAGCAGCGCTGTGGTGTGCTCTCGTAGGGAACGTGGCTTCTCATCTCCCTTGGGGCTTGCGCTGGACGTGGCTGCAGCATTTGGAATATACATCATACACGCATGCGCAGGTCAGCGCGGACACATGGACATGTTGGCATTTATGTGGTTGTGGGGGTGTTCAGCCATTCATTTCTATGGCCGGTTAAAACGCCCCACTTGTTGCACCCCCTGGTGTTGGGCAAACGCTGCGTTCTCTTTACGCTGGCCTAAAAATACATTGCATCGGTGTGTATGAGATCCCAGGGCAAGACGTGATTGGCGGCGAGGACGGGGTTAACGGACCTGCTGTTTAATAATAGTAGAATTCCTTCTCTTTGGGATCCGCCCCCCCCCCCACCCCCCGTGGGTCGGACACGCCCGCCCCTCAGCCTATTTTTGACAATTTGCCTGTTTTGTGGGATTTTTCTCCCTATTATGGGTAGAAATAAGGACGGCTGGGAGAGGCGTTCTCACGTGGGGATCCGGAGGCGGCTCGGGGCCGAAGGGGTTAAGGCACAGCGGGCTGAGAGCGATTCCTGAGCGACCACGCGGAGGCTCCGTCCCGGAAGGAGGAAATCCTCGGATCTTTCTCCATGGTTCTGTGTTCAATGCACTTCAGTGGATTAAAGGGCACAAGATGGGTATCATCACTGATATCCAAAATGCTATTCCACCTGGCTGCCTCCACCGGCAGTACTTGGAGTCGTTGCCCGCTTGCAGGTGAACAGATCTGCATGCTGGATCCGGGTCAGGGACTGTAATACACAACGCCTGAATACTGTGCTGAAACAATGTAACCTTTCCATTCCTTTTTGTATTTCAATCTACATCCACCTGAAGAAATGTCAGTCATTATTAAATCTGAACTCCCGGATAATTCCATCTTTTATGTAACTTCTAGTAATTTCTTCCACATCTGTGCAGTAATCCAGTGTGAGACTTCCTGTAATAAAGACCGCTCCATGCTGCCCTTTCTCCTTGTGCAGGCGGACGACTGGTCTTGTCTCCGCCCCCTCCTCTAGTTTTCTGTGGTGGGTGGAGCCTGCTGGGCCCCTCCCACAGCTCTGCTTTCTCCTTGTGCAGTGAGGACTGGTCTTGTCTTGTCTCAACCCACTCCTGTAGTGGTTGGAGCCTGCTGGGCCCCTCCCACAGCTCTGCTCTCTCCTTGTGCAGAGGGACTAATCTAATCTCCACACCCTTCTATAGTTTTCTGTAGTGGGTGGAGCCTGCTGGGCACCTCCCACAGCTCTACTTTCTTTCTCCTTGTGCAGGGGGGGACTGGTCTTGTCTCCAACCCCCTCTGGTGGGTGGAGCCTGCTGGGCCCCTCCACAGCTCTGCGCTCTCCTTGTGCAGAGGGACTAATCTAATCTCCACACCCTTCTATAGTTTTCTGTAGGTGGGTGGAGCCTGCTGGGCACCTCCCACAGCTCTTCTTTCTTTCTCCTTGTGCAGGGGGACTGGTCTTGTCTCCCCCTCCCCCCTTTCTTGTAGTGGGTGGAGCCTGCTGGGCCCCTCTCAGCTTTACCCTCTCCACCATGCGCAGAGTGACTGTTCTTGCCCCCTCCTGTAGTTTTCTGTGGTGGGTGGAGCATGCTGGGCCCCCTCCCACAGCTCTGCTTAGTGCTTGGGCTCTGTACAGCACAGTGATGTCACTGCTACTTTTACAAGGCAATATCTGGGTTTGCAAAGGAATTTAGTGCTCACAGTGGATTTCCAATGTAACTATTGTGGAATGAAAAAAAAAAAGAAAAATATATATATATATATATATATATATAATTTTCTCTATCTCTCTATATTTGGATGGGTAACACCCACCTGTGAGGAAAGGGCGGTGCCCAGGGACGATCGGGCTGGGGAGGAAAGCAGCTTTAGAGTCATGCTTGTAACCGTCAGCCTTGCAATGCCTCATGGGACTTGTAGTTTTGCAACAGCTGGAGGGCCCATCAGTTTGAGACCCCTGAGCTAGATGATGCTGGATGTCCTCCAGTCCGGGAAATGAGGCGGGGCTCTATCTATATCTTGCTGCAGCTTCTAATGCACATTGTGAGAAGCTCACAGTGTGCGGTGAAATCAGAGGAAGCCGTTTCAGTCCAGGAGAGGAGCCGGTACAACTGTGCAAGACTGAAGGGGCAGATTTTAGGAGTATTTGTGCTGAAAGATGCTGAGATAAAAGTATCCTCTTAGAAAAGCACAGATGAGGCTGTGATGGAGTTTTTTGTTTATATAAAAAAAAATAGTTTTTGTTGCTTTTTATACAAAGTTTATTATTCTGTTTCTTTTTGGAAAGGGAGCAGCTGATTGGCCGGTGCGGTCCGGTATGTTCCTGCAGGGTCCCGTCTGCCTGGGTTCGGTCTGGACGAGCACAATACACACGCGCTCCAGCCAGAGTTGCTTGTGCAGGAGAGCGGGTCGTGTGAAGGGGCGAGAGGGGGCTGTGTGTAAAGTGTGTGAACACTTCGGATGAAGCCTGGGAACCTGGCGGCCAGTGTGTGGGACGGGTCGGGGGGGTTGTGCCTTAGGGGACGAGTCCGGTCTTGGCGGAGGAGGTTGAGGGCTTCACGAGCCAGTGGGGGGGGTTTTGAGGGCTGGTGTGGGATCCTGTGATGGAGCTGTGTTCTCAGGAACCCGCTATAGGGGCCCCAGAGCTCCCTTCATGGGGACCGTCCGGAGAATCCAGAAGCTTCTTCTGATAAATGGAAGCAAATGTTCCCGGCTGGCTGTGGCGCGGCGGTGGAGGTAACCGGTCACATTGCCTCCATATGTCTTCAATGCATTCCATATGCTGACCTCAGGTGCCACGCTTGTGTCCCGCGGTTCTTATATATACGTCGGGCGTCCTTGTGTCAATATGGGGGGGGGGGGGCGTATGGATAGAAAGTGAGGGGGGCACATATTATTATGATTATTCCACCATGCGTGAGAAACTCGGGGCGGACAATCTCCCAGAATATCCAGCCTGTGGATCTGCCAAAGTCTTCCTCGCTACAGACACGGGACAGCGCAGAGATCACGGCGAGCGCTATATATACGGGTGTGCCCACCTCATCGACAGGCAGCGACGCCATTTTAAGGGCCCCTTTTTGTGGTGCGCTAACCAGGCATGGCGTTAAGGCGGGCCAGTTGAAACGAACGTTGCTGCCATTTGTGTCCTTGCATGCTGAGAAAGTGGTGTACCTACCAGGGTCACAAGGGTTGCACTTGGGGCTCTGGCAACCCGCCACCGTCAGAGGGCATCGAACACAGGAAGTGGCCTGCTACAGCACAGTAAGGCTCGGTTCACACTACTGTAACCCCCCC